>NC_133368.1:50812031-50834479 GCF_049309525.1 Garra rufa | reverse complement strand
AACATAATAGAATGATTTCTGAAGGATCATGTGATGCTGAAGGCGAGTAATGATGCTGAAAATGCAGCTTTGAGCACAGGAATAAATTACATTTTAAGTGATATTCACATAGAAAACAGCTATTATAAATTGTAACTAGATAAAAAAAGTTTGTCGAGAATAACTTTGAAGTTGGCTTGAGAAAGCTGGACCAGAAAGCTTGAAAATTTTGAAAAAGTTTGAATGGTTTAAAAAAGATAAAGAAGTTTTAAAAGTTTTAAGTTTAAGGGTTTTCAGTCTGAAATAGTTTGAAGTATAAAGTCATTTTAAAAGATTTGATAGATAGCATGATAAACAAGTATCATGTTGATAGCATAATTAGCCAGTTGCTAGCATGTTTCTAACATGTTTATAGCATGGTTAGCAATTTGCTAGCATGATTAGCATGTTGCTAGCATGGTTTTAACATGATTATCAAGTTGCTAGCATGTTGTTAGCATGTTTCTAACGTGATTAGCATCTTGCTAGCACGTTTCTATCGTGATTAACAAGTTGATAGTACGTGTCTAGCATGAATAGCTTGTTGTTAGCACGTTTCTATTATGATAAGCAAGTTGCTACCACGTTTCTAGCATGATTAGCAAGTTGCTAGCACATTTTTAGCATGGTAAACAAGTATCATGTTGATAACATGATTAGCAAGTTGCTAGCATGGTTTTAGCATGATTACCAAGTTGCTAGCATGTTGTTAGCATGTTTCTAGCATTACTAGCAAATTGGTAGCATGATTCTAACATGATTACCATGTTGCTAGCATAATTAACATGTCATTAGCATGAATAGCATGTTGCTAGCATGTTTTTAACATGAGTAACATGTTGCTAGCACGTTTTTAGCATGACTAGCCTGTTGCTAGCACGTGTTTAGCATGACTAGCATGTTGCTAGCACGATTCTTGCATGACTAACATGTTGCTAGCACGTTTTTAGCATGACTAGCCTGTTGCTAGCACATGTTTATCATGACCAGTATGTTGCTATCACGATTCTAGCATGATTAGCAAGTTGCTAGCACATTTTTAGCATGATTAGCCAGTTGCTAGCACATTTTTAGCACGATAAAAAAATAATCATGTTGATAGCATGATTAGCAAGTTGCTAGCATGTTTATAACATGTTTATAGCATGGTTAACAATTTGCTAGCATAATATTAGCATGTTGCTAGCATGGTGTTAACATGACGAACATGTTGCTAGCATGTTTCTAACATGATTAACATATTATTAGCATGATCAGCAAGGTACTAGCACGGTTCTAATATGATTAGCATATTGTTAGCATGATTTAGATAGATAGATAGATAGATAGATAGATAGATAGATAGATAGATAGATAGATAGATAGATAGATAGATAGATAGATAGATAGATAGATAGATAGATAGATAGATAGATACGTTTAAAGGAGTTTGAATAAATTAGATATATATTACATAGAAGGGGAGTTTAAGTCTCAAAGGATTGTGGGAGTGTTCTCAGTGTGAGTTTGAATAGTGTTGATCATTTGAACATTCCCTCAATGTAAGTCTATGGGATTTTTCCAAGTTTTAATCGTCATTTTTAGGAAAACCGTAAGTCGGATCAGTCTGAAAAGATACAGCAACTGGAGTCAAATCAGTCTGAAGATCTGGCCTGAGTTTGGAGTTTGCAGAGTTAAAGCTCGAGGAGGAGCAGCAGTCAGAAATATTAGTCTCAGAAGAAGAAGAAGAATAACTGTAAGTTTAAATAGCATTTCAGTAAATTGGCTTTCTCAAGTCAACTTAATAATATTTCACAATTTTTACTGCATCTTTTTATCAAATATGGTTGCTCTTAATAGAAACAAACGGTCTAGACTTGGACTGGACACATGACATTTGATCTCTGTATAGTTATTTTACAGAGCGTAATTATTATTATTAAGATTAGTTGTATTTTATTATTTGCATTCAGCATTTTCTTCTCACTTTCTGTGATCCATCAGATCAAATGTTCCCACAAAGATGGTAAAACCTGACATTTCTGGTCCCAATGATGAAAACAGCTTATAAATCATACTAAATGCA
The DNA here is from genome assembly GCF_049309525.1 of Garra rufa. Classification (NCBI taxonomy): domain Eukaryota; kingdom Metazoa; phylum Chordata; class Actinopteri; order Cypriniformes; family Cyprinidae; genus Garra; species Garra rufa. The sequence continues at coordinate 50,832,396 of NC_133368.1, read as the reverse complement.
TGGATAGAATATAGTTTGCACAGCATAAAATTCGCATTTTTTTTTTTTTTTTTTTTACTATCATATCCGACTAATTAGACGTTCTGCTTAAAGATGTTGACTTCATTCTTGAGTGTGGATCTGAGCAGCGGTCATGATGTCTTTCACCAGTTTGTGTTTAATTGCTCTCAGGAGGATCATAATAGAGTCTTGCGTTGTATTACAGTCTGACACGATATAACAAATAATACCTCTGTCTTTAAATATTCATGGGCAAATGTTACCCAATGTCTCTCGGTAGAAACGTCTGTTTAATAATGACTAGGAAGGATGAATTTTCAATTTAAAGCACGGCTGCCCATCCTAATGATATCTAACATCGTTCTGCGGCACATTTTAATTGTACGAGTGATTCTTCTTTCTAGCCGTATTCAGTCCAGAGTTTGTCTTTAAGGGCTTAGGATTCATTTTCTAGGTAAAATACTTTAAAAAATTAAACTTCTTCCCCAGAATGTCATGTATTTTTATCTTGTTTTCCAGTGCGAACATCTAAATAAAGATACATTGACTTGAGATGCAAAATGACTTTAGATATTAAGTCTTGTTTTCTGAAACATTAATCAGAATTAAGTGAGTTCATCTTGTGACAAAACCTTACTTTTCCCAGAAAATGCTAATTAATGTTATCACATTTGACTTAAACTTGCTGACTTTGCTCAGACAAAACAACTGGCCCAAAAACTGATGCATATCCTTAATTTAATTATATATGTTGGTATTAGTTCAGCGTTTATAATGCTAGAGAGCAAAGATTTTGCAAAAATAAATGCAAGACAAAGTCTGTTTTTGATAATGTACGTTATTCTGTGTTGTCATATTTTTATTGCATTAATAACAAAGGTTAGAGTACGTACAAAACATACGAAAATCATTTTAACGAAAAGGGGTACAAAAAAAATTAAATGTTGTGTATTTTAGCTTTAATGTACATTTTTTAAACAAACCAGCTGATATTTAGAATAGAACGTTCTATTGACTTTTCACTTCTTGTCAGTATAAGTTCTTTGATCAAACTTCCCTTCTATCAACTATTTCCATTCTATCTAATATTTATCATCTATTTAACTATCTAGCCTAGCCTAAAACATGCTAGCAACTTGCTAATCATGATAGAAACATTATAGAAATGTGCTAGCAACTTGTTAATCATGTTAGAAACTTGCTAACAACTTGCTAATCATGTTGGAAACACGCTGGAAACATGCTAGAAACATGTTCGAAATGTGCTCGCAATTGGCTAATCATGCTAGAAACATGTTCGAAATGTGCTAGCAACTTGCTAGTCAGTCTGTAAACATGACATGTTAATTAGGCTAGAAACATGCTAACAACTTGCTAACCATGCTAGAAACATGTTCGAAATGTGCTAGCAACTTGCTAGTCAGTCTGTAAACATGACATGTTAATTAGGCTAGAAACATGCTAACAACTTGCTAATCATGCTAGAAACATGTTCAAAATGTGCTAGCAACTTGCTAGTCAGTTTGTAAACATGACATGTTAATTATGCTAGAAACATGCTAACAACTTGCTAATCATGCTAGAAACATGTTCGAAATGTGCTAGCAACTTGCTAGTCAGTCTGTAAACATGACAAGTTAATTATGCTAGAAACATACTAACAACTTGCTAATCATGCTAGAAACATTTTCGAAATGTGCTAGCAACTTGCTAATCATGCTAGAAACATGTTCGAAATGTGCTAGCAACTTGCTAGTCAGTCTGTAAACATGACATGTTAATTATGCTAGAAACATGCTAACAACTTGCTAATCATGCTAGAAACATGTTCGAAATGTGCTAGCAACTTGCTAATCATGCTAGAAACATGTTCGAAATCTGCTAGCAACTTGCTAGTCATTCTGTAAACATGACATGTTAATTATGCTAGAAACATACTAACAACATGCTAATCATGCTAGAAACATGTTCAAAATGTGCTAGCAACTTGCTAATCATGCTAGAAACATGTTCGAAATGTGCTAGCAACTTGCTAGTCAGTCTGTAAACATGACATGTTAATTAGGCTAGAAACATGCTAACAACTTGCTAATCATGCTAGAAACATGTTCGAAATGTGCTAGCAACTTGCTAATCATGCTAGAAACATGTTCGAAATGTGCTAGCAACTTGCTAATCAGTCTGTAAACATGACATGTTAATTATGCTAGAAACATGCTAACAACTTGCTAATCATGCTAGAAACATGTTCGAAATGTGCTAGCAACTTGCTAGTCAGTCTGTAAACATGACATGTTAATTATGCTAGAAACATACTAACAACTTGCTAATCATGCTAGAAACATGTTCGAAATGTGCTAGCAACTTGCTAATCATGCTAGAAACATGTTCGAAACGTGCTAGCAACTTGCTAGTCAGTCTGTAAACATGACATGTTAATTATGCTAGAAACATACTAACAACTTGCTAATCATGCTAGAAACATGTTCGAAATGTGCTAGCAACTTGCTAATCATGCTAGAAACATGTTTGAAATGTGCTAGCAACTTGCTAGTCAGTCTGTAAACATGACATGTTAATTATGCTAGAAACATGCTAACAACTTGCTAATCATGCTAGAAACATGTTCGAAATGTGCTAGCAACTTGCTAGTCAGTCTGTAAACATGACATGTTAATTATGCTAGAAACATGCTAACAACTTGCTAATCATGCTAGAAACATGTTCGAAATGTGCTAGCAACTTGCTAATCATGCTAGAAACATGTTCGAAATGTGCTAGCAACTTGGTAATCATGCTAGAAACATGTTCGAAATGTGCTAGCAACTTGCTAGTCAGTCTGTAAACATGACATGTTAATTATGCTAGAAACATGCTAACAACTTGCTAATCATGCTAGAAACATGTTCGAAATGTGCTAGCAACTTGCTAGTCAGTCTATAAACATGACATGTTAATTATGCTAGAAACATGCTAACAACTTGCTAATCATGCTAGAAACATGTTCAAAATGTGCTAGCAACTTTCATGCTAGAAACATGTTCAAAATGTGCTAGCAACTTGCTAGTCAGTCTGTAAACATGACATGTTAATTATGCTAGAAACATGCTAACAACTTGCTAATCATGCTAGAAACATGTTCGAAATGTGCTAGCAACTTGCTAATCATGCTAGAAACATGTTCGAAATGTGCTAGTAACTTGCTAATCATGCTAGAAACATGTTTGAAATGTGCTAGCAACTTTCTAGTCAGTCTGTAAACATGACATGTTAATTATGCTAGAAACATGCTAGCAACTTGCTAATCATGCTAGAAACATGTTCGAAATGTGCTAGCAACTTGCTAGTCAGTCTGTAAACATAACATGTTAATTAGGCTAGAAACATGCTAACAACTTGCTAATCATGCTAGAAACATGTTCGAAATGTGCTAGCAACTTGCTAATCATGCTAGAAACATGTTCGAAATGTGCTAGCAACTTGTTAATCATGCTAGAAACATGTTCGAAATGTGCTAGCAACTTGCTAGTCAGTCTGTAAACATGACATGTTAATTATGCTAGAAACATGCTAACAACTTGCTAATCATGCTAGAAACATGTTCGAAATGTGCTCGCAATTGGCTAATCATGCTAGAAACATGTTCAAAATGTGCTAGTAACTTGCTAATCATGCTAGAAACATGTTCGAAATGTGCTAGCAACTTGCTAGTCAGTCTGTAAACATGACATGTTAATTATGCTAGAAACATGCTAGCAACTTGCTAATCATGCTAGAAACATGTTCGAAATGTGCTAGCAACTTGCTAGTCAGTCTGTAAACATAACATGTTAATTAGGCTAGAAACATGCTAACAACTTGCTAATCATGCTAGAAACATGTTCGAAATGTGCTAGCAACTTGCTAATCATGCTAGAAACATGTTCGAAATGTGCTAGCAACTTGCTAATCATGCTAGAAACATGTTCGAAATGTGCTAGCAACTTGCTAGTCAGTCTGTAAACATGACATGTTAATTATGCTAGAAACATGCTAACAACTTGCTAATCATGCTAGAAACATGTTCGAAATGTGCTAGTAACTTGCTAATCATGCTAGAAACATGTTCGAAATGTGCTAGCAACTTGCTAATCATGCTAGAAACATGTTCGAAATGTGCTAGCAACTTGCTAGTCAGTCTGTAAACATGACATGTTAATTATGCTAGAAACATGCTAACAACTTGCTAATCATGCTAGAAACATGTTCGAAATGTGCTAGTAACTTGCTAATCATGCTAGAAACATGTTCGAAATGTGCTAGCAACTTGCTAGTCAGTCTGTAAACATGACATGTTAATTATGCTAGAAACATGCTAGCAACTTGCTAATCATGCTAGAAACATGTTCGAAATGTGCTAGCAACTTGCTAGTCAGTCTGTAAACATAACATGTTAATTAGGCTAGAAACATGCTAACAACTTGCTAATCATGCTAGAAACATGTTCGAAATGTGCTAGCAACTTGCTAGTCAGTCTGTAAACATGACGTTAATTAGGCTAGAAACATGCTAACAACTTGCTAATCATGCTAGAAACATGTTCGAAATGTGCTAGCAACTTGCTAATCATGCTAGAAACATGTTCGAAATGTGCTAGCAACTTGCTAATCATGCTAGAAACATGTTGTTGTCCAAATTAAGTTCTTAGCAATGTATATTACTAATCAAAAATTAAGTTTTGATATATTTACGGTAGGAAGTGTTCAAAATATCTTCATGGAACATGATCTTAATATCCTAATGATTTTGGCATAAAAGAAAAATCAATAATTTTGACCCATGCAATGTATTTCTGTGCTACTTAAGACTGGTGTTGTGCTCCAGGGTCACATTTTGGATGCAGTCTTTTTATCAAACACAAAACCAATGCTAATCGAAAGAAAACAAGTTGATCAAATGATTGAATCTAATATTTGATGGTAATGAGTGATTCACAAGCCATTTTTAAAAGGTTAAAACAAGACAAAAATAAACAACATAATTTTTTCAGATCATTTTTCTGAAACCATTGGCAGATATTTGTTCTTTCTTTAAGCAAACATTCACTTAAATCAATATTTATAGGCCATATTATATCAATATCTCAGTAAACAAGACTTCTCAAGTAAATGCATCTTGATTTTAGAATGTTCATATGTTTGAAGAATGTTCAATGTTAAAAACTTGAAAGAGTTATATTTGTTAGCATTTTTTTTACATTTGCATGCAACAATCTGACACGGTTTATAACCACACACAGAGAAAAGCATGGTAGTTTGAGTCTTATGCATCACGACATGTAATTGTTGTTGCTTCATTATCTTACAGCATGAGCTGCTTCACATTTAAAAATGCAGATTGCATCACCTCAATTAGACCACGGTGGCATTCAGTCAAATTAATGTCCCCTCACACATTGAAAATAGGAGCGATCCCTTTATGTACTGAAACATTTCATGCAGTTTTTCATCCAAATTAATGTTCCTGTAAAGCTCGGTCAGGTTCCTCTCTGGCCTGCTTCTGGTTTAATCTATAAGAAGCGTTGAAAGAGCAGATCCTGCATTAATTTATCAGCAGGCTGCTTCTGTCCTGTTTTTTGTTCACTGGAAGCCAAAAATCCATTCGGGTTTATGATGATACAGGGAATCTGCAATGCATCCCTTATTAGCTTGCAAATAAACGTGATCGTGATTTACTCGCATCAAGCATTCAGTAAGTAAAAGAAGTGAAAAGTGCATCTGAAAAATGTGCATGATCCAAGATGAGTTTTTTTCTTGCTCAGATTTGGAGAAATGTGTCATTCCATCATTTGCTCACCACTGGATCCTCTGGAGTGAATGGGTGCCGTCAGAATGAGAGTCCAAACAGCTATCAACAATAACCACAAGTAATCCACACCACTCCAGTCTATCAGTTAACATCTTGAGAAGACAAAAGCTGAAACAAATCCATCATTAAGACGTTTTTAACTCAAATCCGAGACCATAATCCATAATAATGCTTCCTCCAGTGAAACTGGTCTGAATTAAGATAGAAATCTGCACAGATCAAGCACCGTTTACAAGCCAAAACAGCTCTAAACAAATATGTGGCTGGATTTTGATGTGAGAGACAACTTTTTCACTGGAGGAAGCATTATTATGCATTATGGACTTCTGTTTTAGTTAAAAATGTCTTAATGATGGATTTGTTTCGGCTTTTGTCTTCTCAAGATGTTAAAGGAGAAGTTCACTTCCAGAACAAAGCTTTACAACTGATGTGCTCACCCCCTTGTCATCCAAGATGTTCATGTCTTTCTTTCTTCAGTCGTATTTTTTTATTTTTTGAGGAAAACATTTTAGGATTTTTCTCCATATAGTGGACTTCTATGTTCCCCGAGAGTTTAAACTTCCAAAATGCAGCCCTAAACGATCCCAGTCGAGGAATAACAGTTTTATCTTGCGAAACAATTGGTTACTTCTACAAAAATTGACAGTTTATATACTTTTTAACCACAAATGCTCGTCTTGTCTAGCGATGCCATAGAAAAACCATTTTTGGTTCCACAAAGAACCATTCAGTCAAAGATAGTTTAAAGAGCCATCTCTTTCCTACTTTTTTTATAATCTGAAGAACCTTCTTTCGCCACAAAGAACCATTTGTGCAACAGAAAGGTTCTTCAGATGTTGAAGGTTCATTATGGAACCATTTAGACAAAAAAGGTTCTTCTATGGCATCGTGAAGCACCATTATTTTTAAGAGTGTAGGGTATGTCGAAAAACTCCAATATCATTTTCTCCTCCAACTTCAAAATCATCCTACATTGCTGCAGAAGTACAGACCCAGTGTTTACAAAGTGAACGTGCAAAGATCATCAAACACTCTTTACCAAAAAAAAAAAAGGTAAAACAGCGATGTTGAGCGATTTTGAAGTTGGAGAAGAAAATAAGATTGGAGTTTTTTCGATATACCCTAACTGTCTTAAACCAGAATACATAAAGTACACTAGACAAGATGAGCATGTGAGGTTAAAAAGTATAAAAATTGATATTTTTTTTAGAAAATAACTGATAATTTTGCTAGATAAGACCCTTGTTCCTTGGCAGGGATCGTTTAGAGCCCTTTGAAGCTGCATTTAAACTGCATTTTGGAAGTTCAAACTCGGGGCACCATAGAAGTCCACTATATGAAGAAAAATCCTGAAATTGTTACAAATTGAAATTGTTATTTTTATAGCCAGATATGAGAGTTTCTGGCCAATTAAGTTTGTCTTTATATGGTAATTAGTGACGTACAGTCGAAAAAAGTCTGAAAACACAATGAAAATATGAGAAATAAAGAAAGAAACAATTGGCTGGATTTTGAAAAATATGATATATACAAAAAAATTAAGAAAGGTGAAGCAGAAAACTTTCAAATTGTGCACTGTACAATTTTTTTTTTTTCAAAAAGTTTTTTAACTTAAAATAATTTGTTACCCCACTGACTTAACATTTTTAGTTCAGTCAACTTGAAATGTTACGTTACTAAATGTTAATTTAATTGACAACTGGAATATTTTAGTTGACTAAACTAAAAATGTTAAGTCAGCAGGGTAACAAATTAGTTTTTTTACAGTGTGTTTCTAGTCAAATCTTTCATTTTTGGCTGAAAAGTAATGTTTTTTGTTAATATTTGAAATAGATTTTATTTTTTATATTTTCTGTTTTTACTTTTAGTTTAATTTTTAGTTATTTTGTTGTATATTTGTCACTTTTTATTATTTTTCATAAAATGTCTACATTGTAAAAAAAAAAGTTATTTCAACTCAAAATAATTTGTTACCCCGCCGACTTAAAATGTTTAATTTAGTCAACTAAAATATTCCAGTTGTCACTTAAATTAGCATTTAGTAACTTAACATTTCAAGTTGACTGAACTCAATTTTTTTAAGTCAGTGGGGTGACAAATTATTTTAAGTTGAAACTACTTTTTGAAACATCTTTTCACAATGTAAAAGTTTTTTGCTTCATCTTTATTTTTTTGTATATATCATATTTTTCAAAATGCAGCCATTATTTTATTTCTAGATGTAAAGCATAAAAAATCTCATATTTCTATTGTGTTCTCGGATTTTTCTGACTGTACGCCACTAACTACCATATAAAGACAAACTTAATTGGCCAGAAACTCTCGTATCTCGTAACTCTGTTGTTTCTCTGCATTTATATTTTGAGATGTGGAGGGGTTTGGGACACTAGAAAGCTTCCGTCAAAAGCAGATCGACTCTGCACTCCATGTACACGCTTTTAATGAAGCCTCCGGAGACCCTACAAACGCTAGGAGCCATGGGGAGCCGAGACGACGCCAGACAGAGGGGCGTAAAGAGACGGAGCCCACTCGTCTAAGGACCGCTGGACACACGCTGCTTTATGCCGCATTGGGCCTTTATAACCCCTCATGCATCTGAACTCATAGTTCTGTGATGCAGGAATACAGAAAGCCAACAGAACTGGGTCATTCTGACTACAGCGGCACATCTGAGCGTCCCCATCAAGACAGGCTTGTTGAGAAAACAACAACTTCTTGCATCAGATTGATTGATTTAATAATCATTAAGCTGCGGCTGCATCAATACATTTGCATTTATGCATGCTTTCATCCAAAAGAGGAACAAAGGGAATTCGTCAAGGAGCCAACAATGTTTGTAATATAAAATGCCAGATTTAGACGTTGACGTTAAGTCAACAGTGAAAAGCATCACTTTTGAGACAGCTGTTATTTTGATGTTAATTCTGGCCCAATGCAGAAAGAGCAGGATTGATTTTTGTGTTGCTCTTGGTTTGCTAATCTTTGACATTTTTCCTTTCAATTTAGTCTATCAAAAAAGTCAGTATTTTAATTTACATATTCCTCACAGTTTATCACAATAACACAGGACTAAAAATGTTCAATCACCTCTAATGTTTTAGTAAACTAAATGAAGGATGTCATTTTATGTGTTTAAGAAATCAGACAACTATTGTCTTTCCTATATAGCCTACAGTAGGGGTTTGTTTTAGTGAATGCATGTTTGAGGTATTTATGTAGAACAAAACATAAGTGGCTTTAGGAAAACAGCGAACGGTGAGCAATATGCATTTAAAGAATATGTCAAAAAGTCATTTATATGTGCCAAACTTCCTGATGCCAGTTAGTGGCGCTATGACTATAACTGGATATTGGCATGTAGATGCCACTTTTATCAAACACATGAAGTTTGGTACAGATTGGACACTGCATGTTTTAGTTAGTATAAAACATAACATTTCTTGTTGCCAACAGGTGGAGCTATAATTATAATTGCATATTATCATGTAGATGTCTTCAGGTCAGGACTCTTACCAAACGTGAAGTTTGGAGCAGAGTTTAAGTTCATGTAAAACAAGCCATTTCCTGTTTCCAGTAGGTGGCACTATAATAATAACTGAATATTGGCCTTTAGATGTGTTCAGGCCAGAACTTTTATCAAATGTGTGAAGTTTGGGTCAGACTGGACATTTTATGGCTGAGTTATAACAACTTCTATTCCCATGGCAAAACATCAACATTTGTTAGGCCGCCACGGACACGCTCTTCACCGAAAACTCAAGATCTTCACAATTTAACATTGCAAAGGCCTTTAGATTATACTGACCAAATATAATGTTGATGTCATTAAATCTCTAGGAGGAGTTTGTTACAGCGTTAAACATGCCACTTCTTGTTGCCAGCAGGTGGCGCTATGACTATAACTGAATTTGGTCATGTAGATCTCTTCAGGTCAGGAGCGTTATCACACATGTTAAGTTTGGTGCAGATCGGACATTGTATGGCTAAGTTATAACAACTTCCTGTTTCGTGGCGAAAAATCAAAATTTGTCAGGCCGCCACGGACACGCCCTTCAACGAAAACTCTAGATATTTGCAATTTAACATCACAACAGGCTTTAGATTACACTGACCAAATTTAGTGTTGATCTGAATAAATCTTGCTTGAAAATGACAAAAAAGACACAAAGTTTGCAGAGATAATTCAAAATAACCGACTTCCTGTTGAGTTTCGGAGTTTGCTCTAAGAGGCTTTTTTGTGGATATTGGTGTGTTACATGTGTGTACCATATTTTGTACATGTTTGTGAAACGTAGTGGGAGGAGCACTTCATTGAATGTGTAAAGGTGGTGCTATCTGCCATTTTGCCACACCCACTTCTGAAACCCATATCAGATGTAAATTTCCACTACTTTTGGCTTGTGTGCAAAGTTTAATGAGTTTCCAAGCATGTTTAGGTCCTCAAAAATGCAACTCATTTTGGAGAAGAAGCTGCTGAGCAATTTCAAGGAACGCCTGAAAATGCTATTTTTAATGTAGTCTGTGTGATTAGCATTACTTAAAACTAAGACTATTAACACTATTTTGTTAATGAGATAGCTGAAATAAAACAAATGTTTAAAAATCATAAGTGAAAATGTAAAAATGCTATGTGAAATAAGTTGAAGTACTAAAATTGTAACTGAAAACTAAAAACTGAAACAAAACATGTAAACTAGACCTAAAAATATGGCAAATAACAAAATACTTAATTAAAGTTACCACACTAACTAGCCAATAGAAGTGAGGTTGGACGCCATATTGAATTTAGAGCAGATGAAAATGCGCTAATTGTCTTAACTCACAACTTTAAAAATCTTTTAACGGACGTTTTGTCTACTTAAAGTTATTTTTCTGTATTTTCATCAATCAGTATGTTGTTAAACAACCGTTCAATCCACGTACCGAACGCACTGTACTTCAATCCCTCACAGCCGCGTTTTCTTTTTTTCTTTTTTTAAATTTTCAAATATGGCGCTAACGCCACCGCGCGTGCGCAGATTAACGGTAGCGCGTAATGGCGTCAGCAGGTGCTGTTACCTGAGGACGCCAAACTTTGAGATTTTATGAGTTTATCATTTTATTATTTTAAGTGGAATCCAGCTATACATCATTTTAAAACAATTATTTCCGATAAGACAGAAAAATCAGGACAACACGATCAATACCAGGAGGACAGTTATTTCCTCAAGACGATCAATAACTGGCGACAATCAACACTTGAGGATAATCAATACCTGATAAGCAACAATTATTTGGGAGAACAATAATCTGTAAGTAAACGAACACCTGCGGCTCTGCAGCTGGATGTGATTTTATATCAATATTAAGCTAGCTAGTATATTTTAAACGGATTAGTGGTGGTCATTGTTTGTGTTGTTCCGCTGGTGACCAGCAGAGGTCAGCATGAGATAGAAAGTGTGATCTTGAGTACTATGGAGGAGACCGGGGCATGTTGTCACAATGGGAACGTAACGTTAAATAGCATATTATTGGCTTTTTATCAACGTGTAAGAAGTAGAAAAGTTTTGAGGTACAAAACATGTATTATACAGATTCAACAAACCATGTGACAACTAGCCCCGACCTTGTTTGGTTTTACAGTGCAAGCTGTGGGAGTTATCATTATGCTATTGCTTTATAGATTTTGCATGATGACGGTGTCTTTTGATTTTCTGAATGCATATTCATTTGGGCCTCTACACAGTTTCTTTAATTGCTTTTTTGTCCCTTTTGTTTTGATTTCTCATCATGACACTAGTGTTAATTGGTTTGGGACTGAGTTGCTTGTTCAGGAAAACATTGCAGAACAATGTGTGTGAAATGAGCTTTTGTTCCAAGAATATTTCATGAGAATTGCATTCTGAACCAGGGTTTTGTTATGAAGGCACTTTTAAATAAGTTTTATATAAGCCCATATACACCGTGTGTGTATGTGTATATATATTATTTTTTTGTATTTTTTATATATGCATTTATTTATTTATATTTATTTCTTTATTTATATAAACGTATTTATATATTTATTTTCTTTATATATTCATTTATTTAAATATGTATATATTTTTTATATATTTATTTAGATATTTTCAAATATATTTTTAAACATATTTCAAAATATACAAAAAGTGTCCAAACATATATTTGCTAAAAATATGTTTAAAAAAATATTTGCATATTTAACTAAATGTTCTACTGATTTTTTTGTTTATTTTTTAACATGTATTTCTACATTTAAAATGTATTTTTAAAAATGTAAAAAAATATATATACTTGGGCTACTCAAATATATGTTTTACCAATATATTTTTGGCCATATATAAATATATTGTAAAAAAATCATTAAAAAAAATATTTTGACCTGTATATTTCATTAAAAAATGCATTAAAAAAACATTTAGAAATATATTTTTGTGTATGATGGTTGAAACTAAATATATTTACTATTTCAAAATTCACTGTTTGCGACACATATTAAGCATATATTTGAAATATATATACATTTTTATATATATATATATATATATATATATATAAATGCCATATGGAGGAGACTGATATTGGTGGGTTTTTATTTTTAAAATGTTCACTATTGTTGGTGTTTAATGACATTACAGTGAAATTACATTTTAGTTACAAATATTCACTAACGCAGGGATTCAAGCGTTAATGAATTATGTCTATCACAAACTCTTTGTAATACATATTCGCTGACATTTGACACTTTAACTGTTCATTTATTAAAGCAATAAGCTGTCTGAGGTTGCAGGTAGAAAATACTTGAAATGCCAAAATGATTGAAATGTAATTTTGTGCCTCATTCAAATCAGAATTTACAGTCTAAACGATTTGTTTTATGAAAGTAAAGAACATGACAGATGAAGTAGAGACGACTCTTGTAATGCTCTTCTTTTCCACTGAAGGCTGTTGTGTTTTCATTGGCCGGTGGTCTTTTCTTGGCAGCGCTGTGAAGAAGGAAGGAAATTGAGCTTTCCACCGTTTACTGTTTCCTGTGAGCAAACGCAGTGATAGTTTGGGAATCGTCTCTTGAGTTTCCTCTCTTATCTCTGTCAGCTAGACTAGTCTCACACAAGTTGAAGTGCATTCATGTGGAGCAGACCGGGGCTAGTTGTCACACACTTTACTCCTGAAATAAATTAATTTGTGTTTAATCATTAATTAATCGACATTGCAGATCGCGAATTGTTTGATTCAGATCGTGACTTCAAATCGCGAATCATTTGATTCAGATTGTGACTTTGGAGCAAGTTCGCGAATCATTTGATTTAGATCAGACCTTGGCGGATTGCAAATCATTTAATTCAGATCGGGAATTCAAATCGTGTTTTGCGAATCATTTGATTCAAATTGAAACTTTGGACCGAGTTCGCGAATCATTTGATTTAGATCGGAACTTTGCGGATTGCGAATCATTTGATTCAGATCGCAACTTTGGAGTGGGTTTGCGAATCATTTGATTTAGATCGGAACTTTGTGGATTGCGAATCATTTGATTCAGTTCGGGAACTTTAAAGCTGGTTCGCGAATCATTCGCAAAACATTATTCGGATCGGGAGTGTGATTCATTTGATTTAAATTGCAACTTTAGAACGAGTTTGCGAATCATTTGATTCAGATCCAGAGTTCAAATCGCGTTTCGTTAATCATTTCATTCAAATCGCAACTTTGGAGCAAGTTTGCGAATCATTTGATTTAGATCAGAACTTGGCGGATTGCAAATCATTTAATTCAGATCGGGAATTCAAATCGTGTTTTGCGAATCATTTGATTCAAATTGAAACTTTGGACCGAGTTCGCGAATCATTTGATTTAGATCGGAACTTTGCGGATAGCAAACCATTTGATTCAGATCGGGAGTTCAAATCACATATCATGAATAATTTGATTCAGTTCCGGAGTTCAAATTGCAAATCATTTGATTTAGATCTGGAGTTCAAATCACGTATAGCGAATCATTTGATTCAGATCCGAAGTTCAAATCACGAATCATTTGATTCAGATCCGGAGTTCAAATTGCGAATCATTTAATTCAGATCCGGAGTTAGAATTGTGAATCATTTGATTCAGATCCGGAGTTCGAATTGTGAATCATTTGATTCAGATCCGGAGTTCGAATCGCGAATCATTTGATTCAGATCCGGAGTTCGAATCGCAAACCATTTGATTCAGATCGGGAGTTCAAATCACATATCATGAATAATTTGATTCAGTTCCGGAGTTCAAATTGCAAATCATTTGATTTAGATCTGGAGTTCAAATCACGTATAGCGAATCATTTGATTCAGATCCGAAGTTCAAATCACGAATCATTTGATTCAGATCCGGAGTTCAAATTGCGAATCATTTAATTCAGATCCGGAGTTCCGGAGTTCGAATTGTGAATCATTTGATTCAGATCCGGAGTTCGAATTGTGAATCATTTGATTCAGATCCGGAGTTCGAATCGCGAATCATTTGATTCAGATCCGGAGTTCGAATCGCAAATCATTTGATTCAGATCCGGAGTTCGAATTGTGAATCATTTGATTCAGATCCGGAGTTCGAATTGTGAATCATTTGATTCAGATCCGAAGTTCAAATCGCGAATCATTTGATTCAGATCTGGAGTTCAAATTGTGAATCATTTGATTCAGATCCGAAGTTCAAAGGATTTTTTTTCTTTTCCTTTTTTTTAACAGTAGCAAACATGAAACCATTAAGGCAGTACAGTTATAAAAACAAATCAATGAAAGAAGAAAGTATACACAAATGCAATGCTATCTTTTTTGTATAACCACAGTTTTACTACAAATAGAATCGTTAAGCTATGGTTAGTGTAGCAAAACCTTGGTAAATTTGTGGTTACGAGGGTTTAACTCGAAGTAATATTTTCCTATATTCTCTGTTGAGTAGTCACACAATCCAAAGAAAACATCTTTAAAACAGAGCTAAAAGTCACTTACAAAATGAGATCAGATGAACATTAATAAATCTGATCAGAAAGTCTCTGTGTGGTTTATTGGCAAACAAGTGAATGAATCTTCCTCAGACGAGTGACCAAAAACAGCAACACACTTCAATGTCGGACTTGTATTATAATAATGTCCCTAAGCTTTTTGTGAGATTTGGATGAACTCATGAATCTGTTGTTTGATCTCTTCATATTTAATGAGAGAGCTATAGTTTCCAAAGTCAGACATTACTTATGATTTTCAAGGGTGTAGAATTTAATAAAGACATTATGACATGTCCCTGCCTATATTCAGACACTACTAAATTGATCCTAGCTATAATTTTGTTCTGTCATCAATGCCAAAATCAAACCTACGCCCTTGTTTTTAAGACAATTTATAATTTTTATATTTTAAGTTGTATCACAGCAGTTGCTGCCAGAATAATGGTGCAATTTTAAATGTAATGTGCATTATTTCTTATTCTCTTTTTGTTCATAAGTTGACATCATTGCATACTTTGCATGTGTTCGCTTTATTTTTTCCATTTTATTAGTGTATTTTTATTGATCTATTTATCTCTTTGTTTTATAACTAATTGATGTCCTTGAAAATAAAAGAAACTAGTGTTTGAATGGACCTTGAAAGTCCTGGAATTTCATTTTAAAGTGTACAAAGCCTGTTCAAATCTACACTCAAATATACTTCCCTCCAAAGGCAAAGCACAGTAACTACACATTTGGTCAAAATTGAGTTAAGGCTTAAAAGTTTTGTCTTGTGGCCAAGTCTCCTGGTTAAATTGTGTCCCGTTTCAGAGATGAGAGATGAGAGTTTCAACCGGTTTGACTAGCTGGTGTAAAAACTTTAAAGGCATTTCCCTCAGTTTCAGTGTTGGCGTAGTTACTGCACTTTGCCTTTGGAGGGCAGTATATTTAGGACTGAATTTATAATAATTTGACAACGGATTCCCTTCTGGTGTGTTTAAGTGCTTTATTGCCCTTCACTTTGAAAGGTCAGGCTGCACAAACTTTCTTTCCCGTAGATGACTGTAGTTAGAGGTTACTAACCTCCTCCTTCAGTTGGAGAAATACAATCTGCTGTTTCTCAGGCGCCATAAATTAGGCCGCGCTTTGAAGTCATGAGTCCATATCCTTTGGTCTTTGCTGGTCATTCTGGAGATTCCCTCATAAGCCAAGACAAATGCTCTCTGGGTTTGAAGAGGTTTAAAGTGGATTTCCTCCTGCACGCTTGTTTTGTCGCAGAGTTCATGGATTTAAAGCGATCCGTCTGAGAGTAAATGGTCTAGATGTTGATGCATGATGTTTCAAGCTCAGCTGCTGTTCACACAGAGGTGTTAGATTGCATAAAAGCATACTTTACATAGGTTTTCTTCATGCACTAGAGGTTGTGGGCATTTCTTGCATACATAAGTGATAATATAAAATGTCCAAGAGCTTTATTTAATCAAAATTTAATTTCCTCCTACTGTGTTGCAAGGCAGTTTGACCCAGACTCTCTCAGAATTTTCAAACTGCTTGAAATACTGGTTAATCTGTTTATTTATTCTTGAGATTTGGTGTGCTTTTCTCATTTTGGCTCATGAATGTGCGTGCAAAGTTTCAAAACAGAGGTGTGTTTTGTAAAGGCTGTACACATTTTGGTAGTTGATTGCGTGCAAACTAATTTCTATTGGTTTTCATGCAATTCACCAAAAATCAACACTTGTGTCTGATTTAAAAAAACAACTCTATTGTAACTTGTCAAAAAAATAAATAATTTAATGAAATACATGAGAACTTTTTTTTTCTCAAAATTGAGACTTTCTGAATCATCAAAGGTAAATTTGCTATTTCTTCATCTATCTGAGTTTCACAATCAAAAAGTCTATGAAATTATGTTTTTTTATTATTATTAATAAATTAATTTATTTTACTTTCACAAGAGTTTAAAAACCAGACATACGAATGCAGAGGCTATATTTACTCCAAGTGCAAATAGCAATTAATTTAAATAAAAGCAATAAATAAGAGATAAATTATAAGTTATTGTTAGTATATTATTAGTAGTCATAATGAAAAAGTCATGGAAATGTTTTTTACTTTGTGTCTGTGTAGCTAATTTTGAACATAAAACACAAAGGGAGAAACACACACAATAAGAGCTTAATTTCTTGTATTTATTTTAATGAAAAAAAAATGGAAATGTTTTGTGTGTGTCTGTGTAGCTAGTTTTAAACATATTTGAGTCAAATATTTGACCTGTAACACAAAGGGAAAAACTGTTTTTGTTTTTTTGCTTTTTTTTTTATCACAAAATAAGTTTAATTTCTTGTTTGTCTTTATTTTTTCATAAAATAAAAAAGTGTTTTTTTTTTATTTTGTGTCTGTGCAGCTAATTTTGAACAAATGTTTGAGTCAAATATTTGACCTGTAACACAAAGGGGAAAAACTTTTTTTTTTTTTTTTTTTTTTTTTTTACACAAAAACAGTTTATAATTTCATGTATTTTTTAATAAAAATAATGGCATTGTTTTTTTTCTGTTTGTGCAGCTAATTTTGAACAAATGTTTGAGTCAAATATTTGACCTATAACACAAAGGGGAAAAACTTTTTTTTTTTTTTTTTTTTTGATATATATACACAAAAAGAGTTTATAAGAGTTTTTTTTTTCTGTCTGTGCAGCTAATTTTGAACATAAATATTTGGGTTGACCCATAACACCAAGGGAGAAACACTTTTTTTTTTTTTTTTTTAACACAAGTTTATTTTTTATTTTTTAAGAGTTTGACTAGCAACAATAAATTGTTTTTACATGACTGTAGTTTTGTTCATATTGGTGATTTTGCATAATTGCATGGAAACCACTTGAGTTTAGTTTGAGATTTTCCCAGATTTTCAACACACCAGGAGGATTAAATGAAAAATATTTTAATGATAATATTCAAAAAGCGAATTTCATGCATTTAAGCAGAAGCTTTAGAGCTGTATTTTAACATAAGCTGTCACATGTGTGAGCGTTTGGCGTATATCTTATTTGTCAAACCAGTTAGGCCAGTGTTTTCATCATTTGGAGTGAATGGACACTGACACATGCTGCACAACCTTTGACTTTTCCCACTCACACCCTCTGCACTTTTCCAGTTTAGGTCATTTGTGCCGTTCGTCAGTCGCCCATCAGCTCCAGCATTAGATTAGGAGAGTCTCTGGGAAGTTCAGGCTCAGCAAGAGACTTCTTGACATAAGCCAGGCGGGTCAGCGGGACGTCTGTTTTCAATGCGGAAAAGCTGACATACTGACACACATTTGGCCTCAGCGCTGTGAGGATCAGGAGGAAAAGGTGGATCACTGTTAAAAGCTATTTAAAGTGCTTCTTATCGGCAGAGGCTTTCCTATGAAGTACATTTGCATTCCTTCATCATATATGTTAGATCAAATATAGTAAACACAATTGAACATGTCAACAATTTGGAATAATTAAAGGAGAAGTTCACTTCTAGAACAACCTCCTTTGTCATCCAAGATGTTTGTGTCTTTTTTGGTCAGTCCTGAAGAAATTGTATTTTGAGGAAAACATTTCTGGGTCAGTCCGTGTCAAATAAACCAAATTTCAAAAACTTTTTGATTTTGCTAATATTTGTTCTGAATAAAGATAGACATGCTTAGTGATGAAAGCCGAATTATTAAATGTCATGGATGAATATTTACTGAGTAATCCACTAGGTCAAAATTACAATTTTCACCTGAGATTCAGAGTCTTTAGAAATGACTTTAAAAAGATGGCAGCATCATAATGTTATATTTACAGAGATTGGTAGCTCTGTTGGTAAAATCTGTTGATCTTTCTTGCATTATGTGTCAATGGTGACCATTCAAAATGGGGAAACAGCACTTTTCAAGTTTTTTCCCCAAAGTTTGCATGCCTGTAGCTCAAAAAGTATTAAAGATATCTTAATGCCCTTTTAGATATTGGCTCTTAACAAACTGTACTTTTGACATCTTTATTTTTAGGGCCATATGAGATTTGGTTCCAGAGATATTGGGATTTCAATATGGCTCTGGGAGTAAATCATATCTTTAAAACAGATTTACACATTTCCAGTGGTCAAAAACCAAATGCGAGTCAGTTTGAAAAAAAATGGAAAAGGAATTTCTGAAGAACAAATAATGTTGAAACTAGAGATGTATCTTGTTTCTTTCTGTCAAGACAACTGCATTGAACAGTCTGAGTGCCATAAATGTTCTTTTTCCAAAGTTTGCATGCCTATAACTCAAGAATTATTAAAGATATCACAAAATCATTTTAGATTGTAGCTGTTAGTACTCTTTTCTTTTGGAATTTTTATTTTCAAGGCCCTACAGCATTTAGTCTCAGAGATATGGGGATCTCAATGAGGCTCCATGTCCAGACTGTTGAATGTTACCTATTTTCAGTGGTCGAAAAACAATTTTTGGTCACTTTGTATACCATTGGTAATTTTTTAAGAAAATATATAATTTATATACTTTTTAACCTCAAATGCTCATCTTGTCTAGTTGTCATAAATTGATTTTTGTTGTAAATATGCCTGGCAAGATTGTTACACTGAATGACATTTTAATGGGTGTCTTCTGTAAATTAGGGAAAAATGTATGATATTTATTTTTTGCTCTGAAAAACAAAAAACAAAAATGCAATTAAATTAAAGGGAAAACAACAACAGTTTAAAGCAGTATTACACTTATTGTTTTTAATGCTTAAACCATTTTTCGTCTTTGACCCATGAACATCTTGGATGTCAAGGGTGAGTAAATTATCTGTAAATGTTTGTTCTGGAAGTGAACTTCTCCTTTGTGTTTTTGAATCTCTAATTCTCACCAAGGCTGCATTTCTTTGATCAAAAATATTGTAAAAGTGGTGAAATATTATTACAGTTCAAAACAGCTGTTTTCTATGTGAGTATTTGGTCAATTGTAATTTATTTCTGTAATCAAAGCTGAATTTTCAGCATCATTACTCCAGTCTTCAGAGTCACATGATCCTTCAGAAATCTTTCTAATATACTGATTTGCTGCTCAAGAAACAATATAAACGACACAGTTAAGAAGTTGTTTTGGTAGGTGCGGATAATTCAGTCTAACATTGCAAACCAGGATAAAATGTCCATTTATTTACAACATGCAACCGCTTCAAATGCAGCTCATCCGGTCAGATTTAAGAGTCTTAAGAGAAGGGCGTTTGGTCAGAGATTTGATGATTGAGCTCATGCTGAACAATGACATGATTCTGCATTGATTTCAGTCTGGCTGTGGTCCTGTATGATCTCATTTGCTGTATGTGATTGCATTAAAGCTGAAAGTTTCCACATGCTCTACATATATGCATCTCACTTACTTGAAAAACATGTGTTTGTGTTTGCAAAAAAAAAACTGCAAAGTTTATGCTGTATGCAGCGTATCTTTTTTTTTAAACAGTAACACATGCTGTTGTGCAAGCAAACATCCAGTTGTCATTGCGAAAAAAAAAATTCTTTATTATTAATAATAAAAAAAATTGGCAGTCTGTTCAAATAA
>NC_133368.1:50807031-50809531 GCF_049309525.1 Garra rufa | reverse complement strand
GAAGTATTAATGGTATCTCAATATCCCAATAGATGCTGGTTTGTAATAAACTCTTCTTCTGTTATCTTAATATTTAAGGCCCAGTATGGTTTAGACCCAGAGATATGGGGATCTCAATATGGCTCCAGGAGTAAATTGTTAAATTGTACACATTTTCAGTGGTTGAAAATCAAATGTTTTACTTTGCAAACAGCAAATACCTTTTTATTTTAAGGAGAAATGTCTTAAGAACAAATAATGTTAAAACTAGACAAATATCTTGTTTCCCTCTATTAAAACAATTGCATAGAGCATACCTGTCCGAGTGCAAAAATGATCTATTTCCAAAGTTTGTGTATCAGTAACTCAAGAAGTATTTGAGAGATCTTAACATCCTTTTGGATTCTGGTTCTTAACAAACTTTTCTTTTAGTGTCTTCATTTTTAAAGCCATGCGTGATTCAGTCCTAGAGATATGGGGATCTCAATATGGCTTCAGGAGTAAATTGTAGTAAATTGTACACATTTTTAGTGGTCCAAAAACAAATGTTTTATTTAGCAAACAGCCGAAACCCTTTTTATTTTAAAAAGAAATGTCTAAAGAACAAATAATGTGTGGAATATACCTGTCCAAGTGCAAAAAATTTATCTTTTTCCAAAGTTTGCATATCTGTAACTCAAGACATATTTGAGATATCTTAATATCCTTTTAGATCCTGGTTCTTAAACTTTTATTGTGGCATCTTCATTTTTGAAGCCCTGTGTGATTTAGTCCCAGAGATATGAGGATCTCAATATGGCTTCAGGAGTAAGTTGTTTAATTGTACACATTTTCAGTTGTCAAAAAATAAATGCGTTTCACTTTGCAAACAGCGAATACCTTTTTTATTTAAAAAAGAAATATGTGAAGAACAAATAATGTTAAAACTAGACATACATCTTGTCTCTCTCTATCAAAACAATTGCATAGAACATACCTGTTTGAGTGCAAAACATTACCTTTTTCCAAAGTTTGTGTATCTGTAACTCAAAAAGTACTAAAGATATCTCAATATCCTTCTAGATTCTGGTTCTTAACAAACTTTTCTTTTGGCTTTTTCATTTTTAAAGCCCTTTATGATTTGGTCTCAGAGATATAAGGATCTCAATGCGGCTCCAGGAGTAAATTGTTAACAAATGTTTCACTTTGCAAACGGCTAATACCTTTTTTATTTTAAAAAAGAAATATGTGAAGAACAAATTATGTTAAAACCAAACATATATCTTGTCTCTCTCTATCAAAACAATTGCGTAGAACATACCTGTCCGAGTGCAAAAAAACACCTTTTTCCAAAGTTTGAGTATCTGTAACTCAAAAAGTATTAAAGATATCTCAATACCCTATTAGATTCTGGTTCTTAATAAACTTTTCTTCCGGAGTCTTAATTTTTAAAGCCCTGTGTGATTTAGTTCCAGAGATATGAGCATCTCAATATGGCTTCATGTGCAAATTAAATTGGTCAAAAAACCGAATCAACGCATATAGCTGATATGTATGCTAAACTAAACTATATTGTAAAACAGACTGGATGTTAATGCTAAACAGTTACACCTTTCAAAATATGCATATTTTAACCTTAACAATATTTTTAGACAATAGTAAATGAAATTAAAGTGTTAAACGTGACAAAAATGTCCTTAAATACATTTATAAAATGTATACTGAAATCCCTCAAACCGTCAGGACCGTAAATGCATTTTTGAGAGAATATAAATGATATATAGAGCGCAAACAAACCCAAGTTAGGTGCAATTTGTAACCGCTGGAAACACTTAAACACTGTGGTCATGCCAAACGCCTCTGCAATTGCAGGTTGTTACTTCTACAATGGGGAAGCATTGAGAGCAGCTTTTGGCAGCATTTGTTTTTGGTTAGCGGGTCACTTTCACGGCGCTCGCTTGCACCCCGGAGAGACTCCTTCCTGGAAAGTTTGTTTTGTACAAGCGATTCGGCCATTAACCCTCACCCTTCCTGCGTTTGACGTGAAATCCAGAGCAATTTGAAACCGGCGCGTTTTAAATGAGACATCTTGATGGTTTATGGTGGTCATAAATGGCTGAGCTTCAGTAAGCGCCTGCGGTTTGGTGCTGTAGTAATATGAGGTTATATGCTATGTAGATTGGCAGGACTGTGAGGTAATGAGTGTAATTTCACATTCAGCTTCTGTTTCCTCTTCTGCAGTGACGGCAGTGACTTTGAGAGCAGATCAAGCAAGCTTTTGTTTGACAGCGAGATGATTCAGACCATTGACTTCTCATGTTTTATTCTCATTTTAGGGCATTTTTAATTGAAGCATCTGCTAAATTAAAAAAAATGTAAATATAGTGGTCCGGAATTCAGAGCAGATGTGGACTTAAATGTGGTTAAATGTGAACATACTGTACGATAATTATGATAAATGTTATTGTAAACCATTTATAAAATATTTATGTGCAAAAAAAGTGTGCATCCGTTTTAAATGCATCAAATTTATTTATTTATT
>NC_133368.1:50764531-50802031 GCF_049309525.1 Garra rufa | reverse complement strand
TGAATATATTCAATTAATTAAAATAATTAGAAAATGTGAAAAAATTTAAAATGTTTAGAAAAATAGGACAAGTAAATAAATATAGAAAAAAAAAACAATTTAAATAAATAAATAAATTAGACAAAATAGAAATGAAAAATAACTAGAAAAATAATCTATAAATTAAAAATAATCATCTATTGTGAGTGCAATTAAATCAATAATATTTCTGAATGTTGCATTTAATGAATTTATCCATAACATTATATGAATTAATAAAGTATATAATTTTAATGAATATATTGAATTAAAATAATTAGAAAAGTAGAAAAAATAGAAAATGTTTTGAAAAAGTAGAACATGTAAAAAAACAATAATTACATTAATTAAATAAATTAGACAAAATAAAAATAAATAGAAAAATAAATTTATAAATTAAAACTATATTGTATATTTATACATTTTTAAATGAATGTATTTAATTAAAATAATTAGAAAATTAAAAAATAGGACATAGAATAGGATTTTTGAAAATAGGACATTTAAATAAAAAAAATTAAAAAGTATTACATAATTTACATGAATAAATTTGACAAAATAGAAATAAAAAAATCGACAAATGAATTAATTTAGAATATTTAATAAATTAAAGTGTGAGTGCAATTAAATTGATAATATTTCTGAATGTTGCATTTAATGAATTTATCCATAACATCATATGAGTAAATGAAGTATATATTTTTTAATTAATATATTTAATTAAAATAATTAGAAAAGTAGAAAAAAATCTCACGTTTTGAAAAAGTAGAACATGTAAACAACATTAATTACTAAATTTAAATAAATAAATTAGAGAAAATAAAAACAAATAGAAAAATAAATGTAAACTATATTATATATTTATATTTTTAATGAATGTATTTAATTAATTAAAATAATTAGAAAAGTAGAGAAAATAGAAAATGTTCTGAAAAACTAGAACATGTAAAAAAAACAATTACATAATTTAAATAAATAAATTAGCCAAAATAAAAATAAATAGAAAAATAAATTTATAAATTAAAATTATATAATATATTTATAATTTTTAAATGATTATATTTAATTAATTAAAATAATTAGAAAAGTAGAAAAAATAGAAAATGTTTTAAAAATAGGACATTTAAATAAAAAATAAAAAATATTACATAATTTAAATAAATAAATTAGACAAAATAGAAATAAAAAAAATTGATAATTTGATAAATTAAAAATGAATCATCTGATAGTGTCAGTGCAATTAAATTGATAATATTTATCGAATTTATCCATAACATTATATGAATAAATTATGTAAATTTCAAATTATATTCCATTAATTAAAATAATCAGAAAAATAGGACATGTAAACAAAAATAGGAAAAAAAGAATTAAATAATTTAAATAAATTAGACCAAAATAAAAATTTTACATAAGTAGAAAAATAGATTAATTTATTGATTTAAAAATTAAAAATTAAGCATTTGATAGTGTCAGTGCGATTAAATCGATAATATTTCTCGATGTTCATTGTTTATTTAATTTATCCATAACGGTTATAAATGTATGTATCTTTTTCAAAATAAAGATATTTATTTAATTAATTAACATGAATCAATAAAAATTTTATAAAAAACATAATTTAAATAAATAAACAAATTAGACAAAATAGAAATAAAAAATAAAAAAATAGAAAAATAAATTAATTTATGAAATGAATCATCTGATAGTGTGAGTGCAATTAAATCGATAATATTTCTGAATGTTAATTGTTTATTGAATTTATCCATAACAGTTTTTTTTAAAGAATAGATTTAAATAACTAATTAAAATTAACTAGAAAAATATAAAAAATTAAAACGTTTTGTAAAAACAGGACAATTAAATAAAAAAAAAAAATACTCAATTTATAATTTAAATAAAAATAGATATAATAGAATTTTCTTTTGTGGTTTGTGAGTGGAGGATGTGTTCAGTAATATGCTTCGTATGAGCTGTAATTGAAAGCGCATTAAACACCTGGTGTGTGGTTCTTGAAGCTCTTCCTCAGCCAAACGCATGTTAACATGCTATTAGGATTTTGGAAACGATTTCTCAAAGTGCATCACGATTATCAGGGCCTCACAGAAGAGCTGGAGGGCAGAAGAACTAATACCAACAAAACTCCTTCCTGGAGAGCAGCCTGGGTGATATTCACTTGATTATACTTCAATAATACAAAGAGAGTCTTTCGATACTCCTCTGATGTTTTATATGCAATTAATTGCATTTTAGATGCACTTCATGCATTTATGAATAGTCCTATTTATTTCTGTAGCGTTTTATACAATACGGATCATTTAAAAGCTGCTTCACAGTAATAAACGGCAAAATAACTGTTAATCAATTATGAAACTAATTCAATTCTAGCTGTAAATCAGCTCTATAGATGGCAATATTCATTATTCAGCTTAGTTTGTTTTGTTCTCATTCTGATAGTGTCAGTGCAATTAAATAAATAATATTTCTGAATGTTAATTGTCGTTTAAAGAATTTATCCATAACATTATATATAAATGAAGTATGTATTTTTTTTATTAATATATTTAATTCATTAAAATAATTAGAAAAGTAGATAAAAAGTAGAAAATGTTTTAAATACAATATGTAAATTAAATAAAAATACATTATTTAATTTACATTATTTAAATAAGTAAATTAGACAAAATAGAAATAAAAAAATTAATACATTTTTTAATTAATTTATAAATTAAAAATTAATCATTTGAAAGTGTCAGTGCAATTAAATCGATAATATTTCTGAATGTTGTTTAATGAATTTATCCATGATGTTATATGAAGTCAATCCAAATATAAGTTGAAGTATGTATTTTTTTTAATAAATATATTTAATTAATTAAAATTAATTAGAAAAATACAATAAATTATGTATTAAAAATAATTTAAATAAATAAATTAGACAAAATAGAAAAGAAAAATAAATTGATTTACTAATTAAAAATTAATTATCTTATGTCAGTGCAATTAAATCAATAATATTTCTGAATATTAATTGTTTAATGAATTTATCCATAACATATGAAGTTGATGCAGTTATAAATAAAGTATGTAGTTTTTAAAATGAATATATTTAATGCATTTAATACAATTTATTAGAAAAGTAAAAAAATGGAAAATGTTTTGAAAAATAGGACAATTAAATAAAAAATTAAAACATAAATTAAAAAAATGTGACAAAACAGAAATGAAAATACATTTAAAAAATATTAATTTACAAATTAAAAATTATTATCTGATCATGTCAGTGCAATTAAATCAATATGTTTTTTATATTAATTGTTGTTTAATGAATTTATCCATAACATTATGAAGTCGGTCCAGTTATAAATGAATTATGTAATAAAAAAAATAGATTTAATTCATTCATTCATTAGAAAAATAGAAAAAAAACTGTTTTGTAAAAGCAGAACAATTGAATAAAAAAAGTTAAATTTAAATAAATAAATAAATGAGATAAAATAAAAATAAAAATAAATGTATTTATAAATTAATAATCTGATAGTGTCGGTTCAATTAAAAAAATCAATTTCTGAAAATCAATGCTCTTTCTCTTTAAAACATTAATCACTGAATATATTTGGAAAACAGAAATCACCAGACTGTATATTTAAGATGTAGACGATTTAGAAATGTATATTTTAATGCAAAGGAGAAGAATTTATAAGGCATCCATGACTGTAAAACAAATTTTAATAAATTAATGGACATTTTCTAAATGTAAAATACATTTTTTAATTAAAATGTTTATTCATTTTGTAAAAGTATATTGTTAAATTATTGTATTCATTGAAGTATTGTTATTAAGACTATCTAGCTTGCCATGATTATAGCTTTTGATGTTGATAAGCACTAAATAAATGGTCTTCCAAGCCACAAATATCAGTATCAGATTGATTCAGCTCTTCTCTGTTCCCATCAGAGGAATGAGACACTGGATCTCTGCCATGTTCTCCAGGTAAATCAGCTCAATTATCAGCAGAAGAGCTCAGTAGTTTGGCTTTAGGGGAGCAGATGCAAAAAGTGTTTGGAGTCGGTTGCCAAATACTCTTGAAAAAGTCTTAGGGCACTTTTTTTTTTTTTAAACAAAAACATCTGATTTAGTTTTTGGACCATGCTTTTGCATTTTTGTAGTTCTGGATGTGAGTGATTTCATAACTCTGTTGTTAATGCTGATGTTATTGTGTTGAAGTCTGGAAGTAGTTTCTTTACTATTTTGCTTTTTTAACTGGCAAATGATTTCTGAAGCAAGACTGGAAAAAAATGCAATAAACAAACAAAATTGCATATAAAACGTTACATTGCATTATAAGAATAACATTATAAGAACTGAAAATCATACCATATAAAACTCAAAACACGCAGTGGTTAAAAACAAATCATGGCATTGTTTCTAGTTGTTTTTTAAAACATATATTCAAAATGCATTTATTCAAATAGCTTAGAATCAGCATAGATCTATTCACTGTACAAACAATTATATTTATTGATTTAAAAAGAAGTATAACATGGCTGTGGAACAAGCTAAATTCAATTAGATAAATTTGAAAGATTTGATTTACTGATGATAATTATATAAAGCTGCACTTTGTTCAGTCAACTCAAAAAAGTTTAGTCAACTTAAAATGTTAAGTTGTACTAAGTGACAACTTAGATATTTGAGTAACCAGGTAACTTACCCAGCTTTTAAGTTTAACCAGCCAATTTTTTTGTTAAGTCAACTCAAATATCTAAGTTGTCTCTTAGTACAACTTAACATTTCAAGTTGACCAAACTTATTTGAGCTGATTGAACTTAACATTTTAAGGCAGTAGGGTAACAAATTATTTTAAGTTCACTCAACAAATTGTGTTTTTTTTTTAAGTGTAAATTGTAAGTGGTTATTGTGTATTTAAAATGCATGACCAAATTTCAAAAACTTCCCCGGCTCAAATTTTTGATTTTGCTAATTTTTTTTTTTTCTGAAGAAAGATAAACATATATAGTGCTGAAAGCCAAAATATTAAATGTCATGGATGAATATTTACTGAGTAATCCACTATTTTGTAGAGGGAGGTCAAAATGGCAATTTTCACCTGAGATTCACAGTCAAGTTACATTTGGTTTTTGACCATTGAAAATGTGTACATTTTAACAATTTACTCCTGGAGCCATATTGAAATTCCAATATCTCTGGAACCGAATCTCATAGGGCATTAAAAATAAAGACGCTAAAATGAAAGTTTGTTAAGAGCCAATATCTAAAAGGGTATTCAAATATCTTTAATACTTCTTGGGTTACAGGCATGCAAACTTTGAAGAAAAAACATGAAAAGTGCTGTTTTTGCATTTTTGAATGATCACAATTGGCACATAATGCAACAAAGATTGCTAAAGTCAACAGATTTCACTAATAGAGCTACCAATCTCAGTGTAAAAATAAAATGATGATGCTGGCTTATTCTAAAAGTATTTTTAACCCCCTTAACTTGACTGAATCTCAGGTGAAAATTGCCATTTTGACCCCCCTCTACAAAATAATGGATTACTCCGTAAATATTCATCCATGACATTTAATATTTTGGGTTGCAGTACTATACATCATATTTCAGAAAAAAAAATAGCAAAATCAAAAATTTGAGCTTCCTTTGAGTTGACATGGAATGACCCATTTAGTTTAATATTGCAATAATCTAACCTGTTTCGTTTATGCATGGCTGACAAATATGCATTCCATTAAGTTTATTACTTTGTGTTAAAACTGCAATCCAAATGAATGGAAATTTTATGCGCAATTCAAAAACTCGTAATCAAAAATCTCATATGTGGGTCTGAGTATTTTGAGTTTGTTTAAATAAATATGCAAATGGTTGGGTTGTCTAAATATATGATATCTAAAGTTTCAATAGAAGAGTTTTTGTACAGATGTAGACTTGAGTAAATATTCTCCAGTTGGTTTATGTGTGTCTTCTGTTTGTGTGTAAGATTAATTCTTAATGACAGCTAATGTTGTTTATGTGGAGAGGATGTTTTGGCCATTAAATGGCTCTGGCACTTTAATCGAGGGCCCGTCCCGTGAGGTTTCCAGGTGAAGTTTGTCCAGGACCTCCAGGTTTATGCTCTTAATATCTGTAGCAGATCAGATGCCCAGCCAAAGCACTTAATGTCTGTCTATTTGACTGTTGATGGATCTGCATTCATCTGTGCATCTCCTCTGAACAGGAGAAATGGCTGGATGATACTGTAGGGTCATGCATGATGTTTATTGCTTGTAGTTTCACATTTATTTAACAGAAATTGAAATAAATGTCTGAATCTGCTGATGTGCACTCTATAGTTATTGCTGTTTTCTCTGATGGGCTTTGTAATGCTCTCACATAATCTCAGCTATAAACAAGAACAAATGTGAGCGTGAAACAAATGCATGCACAGATCAACAGCAGATTTTCTATCGGCATTGCAGTGCATGAGTCAACTATTGTTTCTGATTATCATAAAACATTCAAGATTGAATTCCGCTGTAGATTAATGTACAATAGGACCGATCTGTTGTGTTAGGAGTGTGCTGTGTCTGTTCTCCAGAATATATTGCATTTGTAAGGATTTTTGATTCATACAAGAGGGAATAATTTACCAAATAATATTGTTCTGTCATCATCTGCTCACCATGCCAAAGTTTCTTTCCGGAAAAGCAAAAGCTGAATGTAAAATAAATCAATCGTATAGATTACTATTGGGTCAATCCGTGTCAAATCAACCAAAATTAAAAAACTTCCCCGGCTCAATTTTTTGATTTTGCTAATATTTATTCTGAAGAAAGATAGACATGTATAATGATGAAAGCCAAAATATTAAATGTCATGAATGAATATTTACTGAGTAATCCACTGTTTTTCCGAGGGAGGTCAGAATGCAATTACGGGGGGTTAAAATTACTTTAGAAAGATGGCAGCATAATTATGTTAATCTTACACGGAGATTGGTAGCTCTATTAGTAAAATCTGTTGATTTTAGCAATCTTTGTTGCAGTTTGTGCCAATGGTGACCATTCAAAAATGGGGAAACGGCACTTTTCACGTTTTTTCTTCAAAATGTGCATACCTGTAACTCAAGAAGTATTAAAGTTATCTTAATGCCCTTTTAGATGTTGGCTCTTATCAAACTTTCCTTTTGTCATCTTTATTTTTAATGCCCTTTGAGATTTAGTTCCAGAGATATTGTAATTTCAATATGGCTCCAGGAGTAAATTATTAAAATGGACACATTTTCAGTGGTCAAAACCAAATGTGGGTCAGTTTGAAGAAATAAAATACTTGTTTTGTTTTAAAAAGGAATGTCTAAAGAACAAATAATGTTAAACTGGAGATGTATCTCGTTTCTTTCTGTCAAGACACTGCATTGGACATACCAGTCTGAGTGTCATAAATGTTATTTTTCCAAAGTTTGCATGCTTAAAACTCAAGAAGTATTAAAGATATGACAATATGATTTTAGATTCTAGTTCTTCATAAACTTTTCTTTCATAATCTTAATTTTCAAGGCCCTACATCATTCAGTCCCAGAGATATGGGGATCTCAGTGAGGCTCCACGTCCAGATTGCCAAGTGTTACCCATTTTCAGTGATCGAAAACCAAATGTTGGTCACTTTGTATACAGCTGATACTTATTTTATTTAAAGAACAATGTCTGAAGAAGAAATAATGTTGAAATTAAAATTTTATATTGTTTCCCTCTATCAAAACAATTACTTAGAGCATGGCTGTCTGAGTGCTAAACTGGCATTAACCACTAGAAGCTAAAATCGTATTGCGATATCTTTAATACTTCTTGAGTTATAGGCACGCATAGGCATTCAGACTGGTATGTTCAAAGCAGTTGTCTTGACAGAAAGAAACAAGATAAATCTCCCATTTTAACATTATTTGTTCTTCAGACATTCCTCTTTAAAATAAAATGAGTATCATATTTTTTTAAACTGACCCACTTTTGGTTTTTGGCCACTGAAAATGTTTACATTTTAACGTTTTACTTCTGAAGCCATATTGAAATTCCAATATCTCTGGAACCAAATCTCATAGGGCATTAAAAATAAAGACGGCAAAAGGAAAGTTTGTTAAGTCCCAATATCTAAAAGGGCATTAAAATATCTTTAATACTTCTTGAGTTACAGGCATGCAAACTTTGGAGAAAAAAACTTGAAAAGTGCTGTTTCTTCATTTTTGAATGGTCACCATTGGCACATAATGCAACAAAGATTGCTAAAGTCAACTGATTTTACTAATAGAGCTACCAATCTCTGTGTACAAATAACACTATGATGCTGCCGTCTTTCCGAAGTCATTTTTACCCCCTTTAACTTGACTCTGAATCTCTGAAAATTGCCATTCTGACCTCCCTCTACAAAATAGTGAATTACTCCGTAAATATTCATCCATGAAATTTAAAATTTTGGCTTTCATCACTATACATGTCTATCTTTCTTCAGAAAAAAATATTAGCAAAATCAAAAATTTGAGCCAGGGACCTCTGGTTGAGTTGACATGGAATGACCCTATTACAATACTTTTAGCTTGCGATTTTGCTCTTTTTGAAACTTGACAGTTTTGTTTTGTTTAAAAGTTGACAATTATCTTCCTTTTTTTATTTTTGGACAAATTATAATTGTGTTATTTCTAATTATTAGTGTCAAACAGCAGAGCTTGTCTGATCCTATCTGTAGACTGAAAGTCTGGGACGCATCCGTCCCCTAGTTCTGATGGTTTTTCAGGGCTTTTGTTAGTGTGCCAGGCCCTGGTTATGGTCAATGTGTCATGAAAATGAGCCAAACTCACTCTGCTTTCACAGTTCAGACATTGTGTCATTGGGGAGCGATGCAGAGCACTGAGACACCTGAGTTCCCAAAGAACCAGTACCTGATGCTTGTCCAGCAGGACCGAGATCAGATTTGGAAAGAACTGTTATTCCATCACTGTGTCACCAATGGATCCTCTGGAGTGAATGGGTGCCGTTAGAATGAGAGTCCAAACAGCTGATAAAAACATCACAATAATCCACACCGCTCCAGTCCATCAGTTAACATCTGGAGAAGCCAAAAGATGAAACAAATCCATCATTAAGAGGTTTTTAACTAAAATATGAGTCCAAAATGGCTGGGTTTTGTGTGAAAGAAAACAGAATATAGACTTTTTAATTGGAGGAAGTATTATTATGGATTATAGACTCTATATACTCTGTTTGTTCAGTCAAATTAAATTAAACTGAATGTAATATTTCCCATCTCTCCATCATGCTAGTCATGCTAACAGCAGGCTACTAATGCCAACATCATGCTAGCGACATTCTAATCATGCTAGAAACAGTATAACGACATGCTAACTACATGCTAATTAGGTTAGAATCATGCTAGTAACTTGCTTATCATGCTAACAACAGGCTACTAATGTTAACATCATGCTAGCAACATTCTAATCATGCTAGCAACATGCTAGTAACAGGCTAATCATGTTAAAAACGTTAAAAAAGGCTAACGACATGTTAATTAGCTTAGAAACATGCTAGTAACTTGTTAATCATGCTAACAACAGGTTACTAATATTAGCATTACGTTAGCAACATTCTAATCATGCTACCAACATGCTAGTAACAGGCTAATCATGCTAGCAACATGCTAGTAACAAGCTAATCATGTTAGAAACATGTTAGAAAGGCTAACGATATGTTAACTACATGTAAATTAGCTTAGAAACATGCTAGTAACTTGCTAATCATGTTAACAACAGGCTATTAATATTAGCATCACGTTAGCAACATTCTAATCATGCTAGCAACATGCTAGTAACAGTCTAATCATGCTAGCAACATGCTAGTAACAGGCTAATCATGTTAGAAACATGCTAGAAACGGGCTGACAACATGCTAATCATGCTAGAAACATGTAACCAACGTGCTAATCAGGCTAGAAACATGCTAGTGCCTTGTTAATCATTATAGAAACATGCTAGCAACATGTTGACGCTAGCAACATACTAATCATGTTAGAAAAATGCTAGCAACATGTTAGTAACTTGTTAATCATGCTAGCTGCATGCTAGTAACATGTTAAATAAGTTAAAAACAAGCTAGCAACATGCTATCTCTCCATTTTTCCATCCATCTGACTGTATTGCCTTCAAAACATTTGAGCTTTAAAACTACTTTATACTTCAATCGTTTTTGTCCTGAAAACAACATTTTTAAACTTTTAAAAACTTTTTCACACTTTCTGATCAGTCTTTTTCAAACCAACTTAAAGTTTGTCTTGACAAACTTTTTTTTTTCTAGTTCATGCTGCAATGTGAAATTCTTTGTTCAGACAGCTGTGTTTGTCGAATTGAGACACCATTTGGGGTAATTTTGTTGGTCTGACAAAGGTTTTTATGTAGTTTCAAGAAAAATGCATTTTTTTAGTATATGCGACTCAAAATCTTTCGTAAACTGAAACATATGCAGTTAACTGATGGACTGGAGTAGTGTGGATTACTTGTGGATTATTGTGATGTTTTTATCAGCTGTTTGGACTCTCATTCTGACGGCACCCATTCACTCCAGAGGATCCATTGGTGTGAGTCATAGAATGATACATTTCTACAAATCTGATGAAAAAACAAAATCATCTATATCTTGGATGATCTGAGGGTGAGTACATTTAAGTGTGCAGTGAATGGGTGC
Organism: Garra rufa; assembly: GCF_049309525.1. Lineage (NCBI taxonomy): Eukaryota > Metazoa > Chordata > Actinopteri > Cypriniformes > Cyprinidae > Garra > Garra rufa. The sequence continues at coordinate 50,791,290 of NC_133368.1, read as the reverse complement.
CGTCAGAATGAGAGTCCAAACAGCTGATAAAATCACATTATTGTGGATTATTGTGATGTCTTTATCAGCTGTTTGGACTTTCATTTTGACGGCACCCATTCACTCCAGAGCTTCTATTGGTGAGACAGTGATGGAATGATACATTTATACAAATCTGATGAAGAAACTCATCTACAAGTAATCCACACCGCTCCAGTCCATCAGTTAACATCTTGAGAAGACAAAAGTCAAAACAAATCAATCGAGACGTTTTTAACTTAAATCCGAGTCCATAATGCATAATAACACTTCCTCCAGTGAAACTGGTCTGAATCAGGAGAGAAATCTGCACAGATCAAGCACCATTTACAAGCCAAAACAGCTCTAAACAAATATGTGGCTGGATTTTAATGTAAGAGACAACAGGAAATGGACTTTTTAATTGGAGGAAGCGTTATTGTAGTTTTTGGACTTTTATCTTACTTAAAAACATCTTAATGATGGATTTGTTTCAGATTTTGTCTTGTGAAGATGTTAACTGATGGACTGGAGTGGTGTGGATTACTTGTAGATTATTGTGATGTTTTTATCAGCTGTTTGGACTCTCATTCTGACGGCACCCATTCACTCCAGAGGATCCATTGGTGAGACAGTGATGGAATGATACATTTCTACAAATTTGATGAAGAAACAAACTCATCTACAAGTAATCCACACCGCTCCAGTCCATCAGTTAAAATCTTCAGAAGACAAAGTTGAAACAAATCTATCATTAAGACATTTTTAACTAAAATAGGAGTCCATAATTCCTAATAACACTTCCTCAAGTGAAACTGGTCTGAATCAGGAGAGAAATCTGCACAGATCAAGCACTGTTTACAAGCCAAAACAGCTCTAAACAAATATGTGGCTGGATTTTAATCTGAGAAACGATTTAATATTCTTCTTCTTTTTTTTTTTATTATTGGAATTAAGCGTTTTAATATGGACTCTTATTTTACTTAAAAAACATCTTGATGCATTTGTTTCAGAGTTTGTCTTCTCAAGATGTTAACTAATGAACTTGAGTTACTTGTGGATTATTGTGCTGTTTTTATCGGCTGTTTGGACTTTCATTCTAATGGCACCCATTCACTTCCAATTGCTACCATCAACTGTTTAGTAACCAACATTATTTAAAATATATCGTTTGTGTTCAAGAAGGGCTAGAAAGGAAAAAAAAATATCATAGGTTTAGATTAACTTGAGGGTGAGTAAATGACAATTTATTTATTTTTTTATGTGAACTGTCCCTTTAAAATCACTTCACAGATTTCACTGCTAAATTAGACAGCAGAAAGCATAACGACTTCTGGACTTCATTGTGTTTTTATTGAGTTGAGATCATCTTGGTTTGTTCAGTCATGCTGAGATCATATGTGTGTAATCTGTCATATGTAGTTCATGACTCATGGTGTATATGACACACTTCTGTTTTTTCTCATGTAGCTTTCATGAGAATCACAAAGAATAATTTCTCCTGTGCATCTTGAGTAAAGCTCATCTGAAACATCGTGTTCACACACACAAAACCAATAAAAGTTCATTTAAGGTGCCGTGTGATTCCTGACCGCTTGTGATCGGATTTCATTGACGGAAGAGTCTCTGGTTTCATTACTTCATATGGTAACGCTTTGATGTGGAAGCCGATCCATGTTGATAAAGTGCGAAAAAAGCAAAAATGCATTGTTTCTTGTCAGTGTGAGTCTTTTCTTTGTAATGAGACTTCATTTGCTCTTCATCTAAGAGTCTGTGGATTCTGTCAGTGATTATTAGTGCAGACGGGACTCATTTCTCTTCATAACCGCACCCACACACTGCTATTCATTTCACTGCCTGTGAAAATAATGCAGACACCCTCATGTCCGTTTGTGTCTTCATTTCTGCTCTTTAACTCTGTCAGATTCTGACAGTAACCTGAGGCTGCGCAACACAAACACAAACGAGCAAAGCAAACATGACACACTTTTCCTTCCTGGTAACACAAATACATTTGTAAAAACAGATAAACACCTTACGACTCATAATCTGCAGACGTTTCTGATTTTCTGCTGTCTGTTTTAGCAGTAAAATCTGTGAGGAGATTTTAAAGGGACAGTTCACCCAAAAAAAAAAAATCACAATTTTTGTCATTTACTCACCTTCAAGTTGATCCAAATCTGTATGAGATTCTTTCTTCTTAAACACAAAAAAGATTTTTTTAAAGAATGTTGGTAACTAAACAGTTGACCATTGAAAGTGAATGGGTGCCGTCAGAATGAGTCTCCAAACAGCTGATAAAAACATCACAATAATCTACAAGTAATCCACACCACTCCAGTCCATCAGTTAACATCTGGAGAAGACAAACGTTTGAACAAGTCCATCATTAAGATGTTTTTATCTTCAAACCATGATAAAAGTCAATAATCTGTAATGTAAAATTCTTCATAGAGACTGTGAATGGAATTTTAACTTTAGGAAATATTTTTACTAAAATAGTAAAAATGTCAAAATACCCCATTGGCAGATTATTTTGACTTGTTCTAAGCAAAAACTCACTTTATTTTGACTTTTTCTTCTGAAAACAAGAAAATTATTTTTTGATTTTATAATTTTGACATATTTTGACTGAAAACAAGACAAAAAATATAAGAAAGAAAAGCATTTTTGCAGTGTTTCCTAAACATGTTTTCATTCATTAAAATAAAGCTGAAATAAAATATAAATATTATATTACAAACTTGAACTTAAATGAAAAATTAGAAATGACAAAAACTAAAACTAGAATAAAAATAAATGAAATATTATGAAATAAAAAAATATATTCATAAAATAAGAAAAATATTAAACTTGATTTTCTAAAAAGGTTTTAAATAAAATTAGAAATGCTGTCTTGCCAACTAAGTGAAGCAAATAAGTTTAAATTAAAGAAATTACCAAACTAAAACGGAAATAAAACAAATAAGATAAATCAAAATATTTACTAAAAATGACAAAAGCACATTACAAAATTGCTAAAAATGGAAATTTTAAACTGAAAATAAAAAATAAAGGCTAATTCAAAATAGTAATAATCCACAATAACGCTTCCTCCAGTGAAAAAGTGGTTTGGTCTGAATCAGGAGAGAAATCTGCACAGACCAAGCACTGTTTACAAGCCAAATCAGCTCTAAGCAAATATGTGGTTAGATTTTGATGTGAGAGACAACAGGAGATGGACTTTTTCATAAAATATGGACTCGAATTTTAGTTAATGTCTTGATGGATTTGTTTCAGCTTTTGTCTTCTCAAAATGTAAACTGATGGACTGGAGTGGTGTGGATTATTGTGATGTTTTTAGCTGTTTGGACTCTCATTCTGATGGCACCCATTCACTCCAGAGGATCTATTCGTGAGAAAGTGATGGAATGACAAATTTCTACAAATCTGATGAAGAAACAAACTCATCCTAATCTTAAATAGCCCTGTAGGGTTGAGAACATTTTTCGCAAATTTTCATTTTTGGCGTGCACCATTTCTCGAACCCTCTGGGCCTCTTCGTTTAGGAGTCACAGTAAGTGACCGAACCCTTATAAAGTAACTTTTTTTTCTTCTTCAGGAAAATCAATGAAATACATTTTTGTTCAACATTTTGTGATTATTATTTAGAATTTTGAGGAGTTTTTATGATACTATGTAATATTTATACAATTTTAATTAACATTTTTTTTCCATTAGAATTAATATAATTTTTTTTGTATTTAATTATTTATTTATTATTTTTCAATAAATGCATTAAAAAACATTTTTCACTAAAATTGCTTGATTCCTGAACACTTTTTTTCAGCACAGTGGCTAATTTGTAGCTTGTACCACCAAAAGATTCTCTAAATTATTGCAGTTTTTCGTTGGTTTAGAGTGTTTTCGTTTGGTTTTGGTAGGGTTTGTGTTGGTTTAGTGTTTTCGTTTGGTTTTGGTAGGGTTTGTGTTGGTTTAGAGTGTTTTCGTTTGGTTTTGAGTGGTTTGGTTATGTTTTTCGATGGTTTTGGTAGGGTTTGTGTTGGTTTAGAGTGTTTTCGTTTGGTTTCCGAGTGGTTTCGGTGGTTTTGATAGTGTTTGTGTTGGTTTAGAGTGTTTTCGTTTGGTTTTGGTAGGGTTTGTGTTGGTTTAGTGTTTTCGTTTGGTTTCCGAGTGGTTTCGGTGGTTTTGATAGTGTTTGTGTTGGTTTAGAGTGTTTTCGTTTGGTTTTGGTAGGGTTTGTGTTGGTTTAGAGTGTTTTCGTTTGGTTTTGGTAGGGTTTGTGTTGGTTTAGAGTGTTTTCGTTTGGTTTTGGTAGGGTTTGTGTTGGTTTAGTGTTTTCGTTTGGTTTTGGTAGGGTTTGTGTTGGTTTAGAGTGTTTTCGTTTGGTTTTGGTAGGGTTTGTGTTGGTTTAGAGTGTTTTCGTTTGGTTTCCGAGTGGTTTCGGTGGTTTTGATAGTGTTTGTGTTGGTTTAGAGTGTTTTCGTTTGGTTTTGGTAGGGTTTGTGTTGGTTTAGTGTTTTCGTTTGGTTTTGGTAGGGTTTGTGTTGGTTTAGAGTGTTTTCGTTTGGTTTTGGTAGGGTTTGTGTTGGTTTAGTGTTTTCGTTTGGTTTTGGTAGGGTTTGTGTTGGTTTAGAGTGTTTTCGTTTGGTTTTGGTAGGGTTTGTGTTGGTTTAGAGTGTTTTCGTTTGGTTTTGGTAGGGTTTGTGTTGGTTTAGAGTGTTTTCGTTTGGTTTTGAGTGGTTTGGTTATGTTTTTCGGTGGTTTTGGTAGGGTTTGTGTTGGTTTAGAGTGTTTTCGTTTGGTTTCCGAGTGGTTTCGGTGGTTTTGATAGTGTTTGTGTTGGTTTAGAGTGTTTTCGTTTGGTTTTTGAGTGGTTTCGAGTAGTTTTGAGTGGTTTGGTTAGGTTTTGGGTGGTTTTGCAAGGGTTTGTGTTGGTTTAGAGTGTTTTCGTTTGGTTTTTGAGTGGTTTCGAGTGATTTCGAGCGGTTTGGTTAAGTTTTGGGTGGTTTTGGTAGGGTTTGTGTTGGTTTAGAGTGTTTTCGTTTGGTTTTTGAGTGGTTTTAAGTGGTTTGGTTAGGTTTTGGGTGGTTTTGGTAGGGTTTGTGTTGGTTTAGGGTGTTTTCGTTTGGTTTTTGAGTGGTTTCGAGTGGTTTTGAGTGGATTGGTTAGGTTTTTCGGTGGTTTTGGTAGAGTTTGTGTTGGTTTAGAGTGTTTTTGAGGGGTTTTGAGTGGTTTTTGAGTGATTTCGAGTGGCTTCGTTAAGTTTTGGGTGTTTTGGTTGGGTTTGTGTTGGTTTAGAGTGTTTTCGTTTGGTTTCCGAGTGGTTTTGGTGGTGTTGATAGAGTTTGTGTTGGTTTAGAGTGTTTTCGTTTGGTTTTTGAGTGGTTTCGAGTGGATTTGAGTGGTTTGGTTAGATTTTGGGTGGTTTTGCAAGGGTTTGTGTTGGTTTAGAGTGTTTTCGTTTGGTTTTTGAGTGGTTTCGAGTGATTTCGAGCGGTTTGGTTAAGTTTTGGGTGGTTTTGGTAGGGTTTGTGTTGGTTTAGAGTGTTTTCGTTTGTTTTTTGAGTGGTTTCGAATGGTTTTGAGTGGTTTGGTTATGTTTTTCGGTGGTTTTGGTAGGGTTTGTGTTGGTTTAGAGTGCTTTTGAGTGGTTTTGAGAGGTTTTCGAGTGATTTCGAGTGGTTTGGTTAAGTTTTGGGTGGTTTTGGTAGGGTTTGTGTTGGTTTAAAGTGTTTTATTTGGTTTTTGAGTGGTTTTAAGTGGTTTGGTTAGGTTTTGGGTGGTTTTGGTAGGGTTTGTGTTGGTTTAGGGTGTTTTCGTTTGGTTTTTGAGTGGTTTCGAGTGGTTTTGAGTGGTTTGGTTAGGTTTTTCGGTGGTTTTGGTAGAGTTTGTGTTGGTTTAGAGTGTTTTTGAGGGGTTTTGAGTGGTTTTTGAGTGATTTCGAGTGGTTTGGTTAAGTTTTGGGTGTTTTGGTAGGGTTTGTGTTGGTTTAGAGTGTTTTCGTTTGATTTCCGAGTGGTTTTGGTGGTGTTGATAGGGTTTGTGTTGGTTTAGAGTGTTTTCGTTTGGTTTTTAAGTGGTTTGGTTAGGTTTTGGGTGGTTTTGGTAGGGTTTGTGTTGGTTTAGGGTGTTTTCGTTTGGTTTTTGAGTGGTTTCGAGTGGTTTTGAGTGGTTTGGTTAGGTTTTTCGGTGGTTTTGGTAGAGTTTGTGTTGGTTTAGAGTGTTTTTGAGGGGTTTTGAGTGGTTTTTGAGTGATTTCGAGTGGTTTGGTTAAGTTTTGGGTGTTTTGGTAGGGTTTGTGTTGGTTTAGAGTGTTTTCGTTTGATTTCCGAGTGGTTTTGGTGGTGTTGATAGGGTTTGTGTTGGTTTAGAGTGTTTTCGTTTGGTTTTTGAGTGGTTTGGTTAGGTTTTGGGTGGTTTTGGTGGGGTTTTTGAGGGGTTTTGAGTGGTTTTTGAGTGATTTCGAGTGGTTTGGTTAAGTTTTGGGTGTTTTGGTAGGGTTTGTGTTGGTTTAGAGTGTTTTCGTTTGGTTTCCGAGTGGTTTTGGTGGTGTTGATAGGGTTTGTGTTGGTTTAGAGTGTTTTCGTTTGGTTTTTGAGTGGTTTGGTTAGGTTTTGGGTGGTTTTGGTAGGGTTTGTGTTGGTTTAGAGTGTTTTTGGGTGGTTTCGGGTGGTTTTCGAGTGATTCGAGCGGTTTGGTTATTTTATTTTCTAGGTCGGTCATTTTTGACCGTTAAGTGTTTTTTTTTTTTTTTTTTTTTTATAACCCTTTAACATATCTGAATCATGTCAGGGATTTAATTCTTTTATTTATTTATTTTATTATTATTATTATTATTATTATTATTATTATTATTATTATTTTGTGCTCACATAGCTAATGCAACAAAAGTCACCAAGCTACGGTTTAAAAAAAAAAAAAAAAAATTTGGTCAAAAATGACGGTAGAGGCCCAGAGGGTTAATGTTAGTTAATAAATGCATGAACCAAAGTAAAAAAAATAGAACCTAACATTTTTAATGTCTGTTTAATTTAAAAAATAATGCATTTGAGATCTGTTTATGTCCCCTTATTAGTCTAGCAGAGCAGAAGCACAAGCAAGTTTTCCCCATTGCAAATGTTTGCACTTACTGCACGTCTTGCTCTTGTTTCAATCTGCGCGTGTGGTGCATGTAATAAGATCATAAATCATCTGCACACTTACTTGTGAAGCACATCCTGGGAATTTATTTCTTGCATTTGCCACTTCATAGAGGCGTGTCTAATTGTGTGTTGCGCGTTGACGTTTCCTCCTGTTTTGCTGTATTTCAGGTTAGTAATGTGTCTGTGGTCATCTGCTGCAGATGTTCTCATGATCTCGAGGGATTTGGGCTTCACTCCGCAGCAGTGGCAGGGCTTTATTGAGGCCGCTGGTATCCTCAGCATGTGGCGTCGGTTATGCCGTATTTTGACCTCGTGAAGGTCGTCAAACCCCCCCTTCTGATGCCAGCATTTATTGCTTTCAGGCTTTGGTGGGTTCCCCTGTGTCCCCCAGCGCATCAGCCTTGTCAAAAACAAGTACACTTTGGCATACTTTTTAAAAAGAGCACTCATTATGAAAATATAATACAAAATATATTATATAATGAAGTATTTTATATATGTAATGTACTTAAAGGCACAATATGTAAGTTTTGGCCGCTAGAGGGTGCATATTCAAAACAAACAAGAAACAAAGGCGTAGTTTGATGATTCAGTGATTGAGTGTGGAATTATGGGAGCTGTTGTTGATGCAATCTGTCTGGACTCAGGCAGAAATCATGTCCATGGATGAGCTAATGTATTAAAGTCTTATTAAGTTGGCTTGAGAAAGCCAACTTACTGAAATGCTATTTAAACTTAGTTATTATTCTTTAGAGACTAAATTTATGAACTCTATCTCCTCCTCGAGCTTTAACTCTCCAAACTCCAAACTCAGGCCAGATCTTCAGACTGATCTGACTCCAGTTGCTGGATCTTTTCAGACTGATCAGACTTACGCTTTTCCTGAAAATGACGATTAAATCTGGGAAAAATCCCATAGACTTACATTGAGGGAATGTTCAAATGATCAGCACTATTCAAACTCACACTGACAAAACTCCCACAATCCCTTGAGACTCAATCAAACTCACCTTCTATCAACTAATTTCTAATCCATTCAAACTCATTCAAACTAACTGCTAATCATGTTACCAACATGCTAGTAGGGCTGCACAATTAATCGAACGATGTTGTGAGGTGCGTTTAGTCAATGAAGCCGGTACTTTGATTAGTAGTAAATCTCCATCACGTGCGTTCAGCTGGAGCATTCAGAGGCGTAAATCACTGACAAGCTACGCCAAATCGCGCTCAAAATCGAATGCGATTTTGAACGTGATTTGGTGTAGCTTGTCAGTGATTTACGTCTCTGTGTATTAATTGCCGCTCCAGTTGAACGCACGTGATGGAGATTTACTACTAATCAAAGTACCGGCTTCATTGACTAAACGTGCCTCACAACATCGTTCGATTAATCGTGCAGCCCTACATGCTAGTAACATGTTAAACATGCTAGTAACTTGTTAATCATGCTAGAATCATACTAGCAACTTGTTAATCAAGTTAAAACCTTGTTAATCAAGTTAGAAACATGCTAGCAATGTGCTAATAACTTGCTAATCATGCTAGAAACATACTAGAAACTTTATCTTGTTAGAAACATGCTAGCAATATGCTATCAACATGATAAGCATGCCAGCAACTTGTTAATCATGTTAGAAACATAATGAATTTCTAATCCATTTAAACTCATTTAAACTAATTTGGTAATCATGTTAACCATGCTAGTAACTTGCTAATCATGCTAGCAACTTGTTAATCATACTAGAAACATGCTAGCAACTTGCTATCAACATGCTAATCAGGTTAGTAACTTGCCAATCATGCTATTAACTTGTTAATCATGCTAGCAAGTTGTTTATCATGTTGAAAACATACTAATCATGCTAGAGACATGTTAGCAACTTGTTAATCATGCTAGAAACATGCTAGCAACATGCTAATCATACTGGAAACATGCTAGCAACTTACTATCAACATGCTAATCAGGTTGTAACTTGCTAATCATTCTACAAACATGGTAGGAACTTGTTCATCATGTAAGAAAAATGCTAGCAACTTGTTAATCATGTTAGAAAAATATTAGCAACATGCTAATTGTGTTAGAAGCATATGTTAACAACATGATATCAACATACTTATGCTAGAGACATGCTAGCAACTTCTTAATCATATTATAAACATGCTAGCAACTTGTTAATCATGTTAGAATCATGCTAGCAACTTGGTACGCATGCTATGCTCATGCTATCAACTTGTTGATGCTAGAAACATGCTAGCAACTTGCTAATGATGTTAGAAACATGCTAACAACTTGCTAATCATTTTAACATGTTAGTAACGTGTTAATCATACTAGAAACATGCTAACAACATGTTAGCCATGTTAGAAACATACTATCTATATATCTATCAAATATTAAGCTTTTAAAACGTCTTTAAACTTCAAAAGGTTTCAGACTGAAAACCCTCAAACTTAAAACTTGGAAACCTTTTTTTCTCTCAAACTTTTTAATACTTTTCACGTAGTTACTTACTCAAAGTTATTTAATAGTTTTTTTATTAAGTTGATGTAATGATCAATATTATGTCACCAGAACTTAAAATAAATATTTGCAACTTAAAAGGTTTAATTAAATCAGTAAGTTTTGAACATGCATACTTGCTTTTATTTAAGTTGTGCTAATAGATTTGCTGAATTTCGAAACACTATAATAGTGCACAGTTTTTTTTTTTTTTTTTTTTTTTTTTTTTTGTGGAGGCGAGTTGATAAAGCCCAGTGCTCCGTCAGCCTCATTATTACCAACACACCTCTGAGTCTGAAGTTCAAGGCCTGATGATTGATGATAATAATCACCTCAGCACTGATGGTTAATTAACAGCATGTGTTCATTATCTGTCAGACCTCACATCCTGATACTATTTAGCAATTTTCTGTTGTCAAAGGTACGAAAGGTTTGAAATTCCATTGCTGTCTAGCAGCTGCTTCCCATTTAGTCCCAATTAAACTCTCACTGAGATTGTGTTGCTTTCAGGAGGAAGCGGATTTGTTTTCTGTTGCCAACAAGGCCACCATAGCATAATATTTTAAGCTGAGCTTCCCTTTAATAGATTAACCTTTACATTTTTCTTTAATCGGAATCATTATAAACATCGCCACTATTGAAAATACTCATGGAATAAAATCCTGCCTTTTGAAGGATAATTCTCTGTCCTAACTCCACACAAAGTATTCATAGAATTAATATTATATTGCATTGTGATGTAATGTAATACTTTACACATGCTTTAATATGTTACTCGACACATTAAAATAAAACTAAATCAAAAATAGAAAAGGCATGGGAGCAAGTTTCTTGATACACTACCAGTCAAAAGATTTTTAATATTTTTTTAAGAAGTCTCTTCTGCTCAACAAGTCTGTATTTATTTGTTTCAAAGTACAGCAAAATCTGTACAATATTCAAATATTTTTACTACGTACAATAACTGCTTTCTACTTGAATATATTTTAAAATGTAATTTATTTCTGTGATCCATTTAAACTTCCATTCTAATATTTCTACTCAATTTAACTATCTAGTCAAGCCTAGCAACTACAATCATGCTAGTAACTTGCTAATCATGCTAGTAGCTTGATAATCATGTTAGAAACATGTTGGTAACTTGTCACTCATGCTAAAGACATGTAAACATGCTAATCATGTTAGTAAACATGCTAATCATGTTAGTAAACATGTTAGCAACTTGCTAATCATGCTTGAAACATGTTAGAAACATGCTAGCAATTTGCTAGTCAGCCTAGAAACATGCTAGCAACTTCTTAATCATACTAGAAACGTGCTATCAACTTGCTAGTCAGCCTAGAAACGACCTAGCAATTTGCTAATCATGGTAGGAACATGTTAGAAACATGCTAGCCATTTGGTAGTCAGTATAGAAACATGTTAGCAGCTTGCTAATCATGGTAGAAACATGTTAGAAATGTGCTAGCAACTTGTTAATAATATTAGAAACATGCTAGCAACTTGCTAATCATGTTAGAAACCTATTAGAAACTTGCTAATCATGTTAGAAACATGATAGTAACTTGTTAGTCAGACTAGAAACATGTTAGAAACGTGCTAGCAACTTGCTAATCATACTAGAAACATGTTAGTAACTAACTAATCATGTTAAAACCATTGTAATAACTCGTTAATCGTGCTTGAAACATGTTAGCAACTTGCTAGTCATACTAGAAACATGTTAGTAACTAACTAATCATGTTAAAAACATGGAAATAACTCGTTAATCGTGCTTGAAACATGCTAGCAACTTGCTAGTCATACTAGAAACATGTTAGTAATTAACTAATCATGTTAAAAACATGGTAATAACTCGTTAATCGTGCTTGAAACATGCTAGCAACTTGCTAATCATACTAGAAACATGTTAGTAACTAACTAATCATGTTAAAAACATGGTAATAACTCGTTAATCGTGCTTGAAACATGCTAGCAACTTGCTAATCATACTAGAAACATGTTAGTAACTAACTAATCATGTTAAAAACATGGTAATAACTCGTTAATCGTGCTTGAAACATGCTAGCAACTTGCTAATCATTCTAGAAACATGTTAGTAACTAACTAATCATGTTAAAAACATGGTAATAACTCGTTAATCGTGCTTGAAACATGCTAGCAACTTGCTAATCATACTAGAAACATGTTAGTTACTAACTAATGTTAAAAACATGGTAATAACTCGTTAATCGTGCTTGAAACATGCTAGCAACTTGCTAATCATACTAGAAACATGTTAGTAACTAACTAATGTTAAAAACATGGAAATAACTCGTTAATCGTGCTTGAAACATGCTAGCAACTTGCTAATCATACTAGAAACATGTTAGTAACTAACTAATGTTAAAAACATGGTAATAACTCGTTAATCGTGCTTGAAACATGCTAGCAACTTGCTAATCATACTAGAAACATGTTAGTTACTAACTAATCATGTTAAAAACATGGTAATAACTCGTTAATCGTGCTTGAAACATGCTAGCAACTTGCTAATCATACTAGAAACATGTTAGTAACTAACTAATCATGTTAAAAACATGGTAATAACTCGTTAATCGTGCTTGAAACATGCTAGCAACTTGCTAATCATACTAGAAACATGTTAGTAACTAACTAATCATGTTAAAAACATGGTAATAACTCGTTAATCGTGCTTGAAACATGCTAGCAACTTGCTAATCATACTAGAAACATGTTAGTAACTAACTAATCATGTTAAAAACATTGTAATAACTCGTTAATCGTGCTTGAAACATGCTAGCAACTTGCTAATCATACTAGAAACATGTTAGTAACTAACTAATCATGTTAAAAACATGGTAATAACTCGTTAATCGTGCTTGAAACATGCTAGCAACTTGCTAGTCATACTAGAAACATGTTAGTAACTAACTAATCATGTTAAAAACATGGTAATAACTCGTTAATCGTGCTTGAAACATGCTAGCAACTTGCTAGTCATAGTAGAAACATGTTAGTAACTAACTAATCATGTTAAAAATATGGTAATAACTCGTTAATCGTGCTTGAAACATGCTAGCAACTTGCTAGTCATACTAGAAACATGTTAGTAACTAACTAATCATGTTAAAAACATGGTAATAACTCGTTAATCGTGCTTGAAACATGCTAGCAACTTGCTAATCATACTAGAAAAATGTTAGTAACTAACTAATCATGTTAAAAACATGGTAATAACTCGTTAATCATGCTTGAAACACGTTAGCAACTTGCTAATCATTCTAGAAACATACTAAACATGCTAAAAATGTTAGAATCATGCTAACTACATTCTAATCATGCTAGCAACATGCTAATCTTCTAATTCCCATTAGAAGAGGAATGAGGCTCGGTGTTTATGAGCATCAGGGGCGCACTGACAGAGTTCACTGACCCCGTCTTCGTCAAACCTTTACATCGATGTGTTTCAACAGATTTAGAATGTATTTGCTGTATTTTAAATTCGTGTATTATTTTTTAATGGATACAAACAGTAGCTATTCAGTCAGTCAAGTTCAAATAGATAGGTTTAGTGGTCTTTTGGCATCTCCCTGTTGTACGGCAGGTTCACTTATTTAAGAAAAAGTACTCTGAAGTTGTAAAGAATGTCTGAAGTAAACAATTCAGGAGCTTTAAATCTGTGTGTGTGTGTGTGTGTGTGTGTGTGTGTGTGTGTGTGTGTGTGTGTGTGTGTGTGTGTGTGTGTGTGTGTGTGTGTGTGTGTAATTTAACGATTAGGTATATTTATAGTTTTAATTTAAAGTTTGTTTGAATTTTGAGTTTTTTTATAACATGCAGTAGAAGAAGAATAAGGCAAAACAGATGTTTTGGTTAATAAAAAAGGTTTAAAAATAAATAATTTTCTCTTTACTGTGGAAGTACAGTATGAGAGGACATGTGAGGCATAGGGGGGCCTTGCAAAATTGACCGGAGAAGGAGGGGGGCCCCGGGGTAAAAAAGGTTGGGAACCCCTGTTCTAATCTATCTATAACAGTTCAATACTTAAAAGGTTTACAGCTGCTTTAAACTTTCAAGTCTTTTTTTATCTAGTTAATATAACCTTTATTTCATTCCACTACATTGAGTCAGGTAATTTCTACTTTATCTTTGTTCAATAAATTCTTATATCAGTAATATATGAATTTGAACTTAGGTGACTCATAAATGCTGTTCTTTTTAACGTTTTATTAATCAAGGAATCCTGAAAAGTATTACAACATTGATAATTTTCAACATTAATAATAAATGATTTCTAAAGGATCATGTGACACTGAAGACTTGAGCAATGAGGCTAAAAATTCAGCTTTGAAATCACAGAATAAATTACATTTTAAGGTATATTCCAATACAAAGCAGTTATTTCAAATAGTAAAAATTTCAAGTTTTTACAGATTTTGCTGTACTTTGAATCAAATAAATGCAGACTTGGTGAGCAGAAGAGACTTTTTTATTTTAGTTCAAAAACTTTTCACTGCACTGTAAAAACCTATTTGTTGAGTCAGTTTAACGTAATTTGTTACCTGGCTGCCTAAAATTGTTAAGTTCAGTTCAGCTACTAAGTAACAACTTAGATATTTGAGTAGATTAAACGTAAAAAATAAAAAATAAAAAATAAATAGTCTTCCAGGTAACTTACCCAGCTTTTAAGTTTTACAAACCAATTTTATTAAGTCAACTCAAATATCTAAGTTGTCTCTTAGTATAACTTAATATTTTGAGCTGACTGAACCTAAAATTTAAGCCAGCAGGGTAACAAATAATTTTAAGTTTAATCAACAAATTGTGAAACATGCTAGCAATTTGCTAATCATGCTAGAAACTTGTGAATGACATGCTATTAATTGGTTAAATCATGCTAGAAACATGCTAGCAACTTGCAAATCATGCTAGAAACATGCTAGCAACTTGCAAATCATGTTAGAAACTTTGCTCATGACATACTGTTAATTGGTTAATCATGCTAGAAACATGCTAGCAACTTGTTAATCATGCTAGAAACATGCTAGCAACTTGCAAATCATGTTAGAAACTTTGCTCATGACATACTGTTAATTGGTTAATCATGCTAGAAACATGCTAGCAACTTGTTAATCATGCTAGAAACTTTGCTCATGACATACTGTTAATTGGTTAATCATGCTAGAAACATGCTAGCAACTTGTTAATCATGCTAGAAACATGCTAGCAACTTGTTAATCATGCTAGAAACATGCTAGCAACTTGCAAATCATGTTAGAAACTTTGCTCATGACATACTGTTAATTGGTTAATCATGCTAGAAACATGCTAGCAACTTGTTAATCATGCTAGAAACATGCTAGCAACTTGCAAATCATGTTAGAAACTTTGCTCATGACATACTGTTAATTGGTTAATCATGCTAGAAACATGCTAGCAACTTGTTAATCATGCTAGAAAATTGTTAGCAACTTGCAAATAATGCTAGAAACATGTTAGCAACTTGCAAATCATGTTAGAAACTTTGCTCATGACATGCTATTAATTGGTTAATCATGCTAGAAACATGCTAGCAACTTGTTAATCATGCTAGAAAATTGTTAGCAACTTGCAAATCATGCTAGAAACATGTTAGCAACTTGCAAATAATGTTAGAAACTTGCTAATGACATGCTATTAATTGGTTAATCATGCTAGAAACATGTTAGCAACTTAGTCATGCTAGAAACATGCTCATGACATGCTGTTAATTGGTTAATCATGCTAGAAACATGCTAGCAACTTGTTAATCATGCTAGAAACATGCTAGCAACTTGCAAATCATGTTAGAAACTTTGCTCATGACATACTGTTAATTGGTTAATCATGCTAGAAACATGCTAGCAACTTGTTAATCATGTTAGAAACTTTGCTCATGACATACTGTTAATTGGTTAATCATGCTAGAAACATGCTAGCAACTTGTTAATCATGTTAGAAAATTGTTAGCAACTTGCAAATCATGCTAGAAACATGTTAGCAACTTGCAAATCCTGCTAGAAACATGCTAGCAACTTGTTAATCATGCTAGAAAATTGTTAGCAACTTGCAAATCATGTTAGAAACTTGCTAATGACATGCTATTAATTGGTTAATCATGTTAGAAACATGCTAGCAACTTAGTCATGCTAGAAACATGCTAATGGCATGCTATTAATGTGTTAATCATGCTAGAAAATTGCTAGCAACTTGCAAATCATGTTAGAAACTTGCTAATGACATGCTATTAATTTGTTAATCATGCTAGAAACATGCTAGCAACTTAGTCATGCTAGAAACATGCTAATGACATGCTATTAATTGGTTAATCATGTTAGAAAATTATTAGCAACTTGCAAATCATGTTAGAAACTTGCTAATGACATGCTATTAATTTGTTAATCATGCTAGAAACATGCTAGCAACTTAGTCATGCTAGAAACATGCTAATGGCATGCTATTAATGTGTTAATCATGCTAGAAACATGCTAGCAACTTGCAAATCCTGCTAGAAACATACTAGCAACTTGTTAATCATGCTAGAAAATTGTTAGCAACTTGCAAATCATGTTAGAAACTTTGCTCATGACATGCTATTAATTGGTTAATCATGCTAGAAACATGCTAGCAACTTGTTAATCATGCTAGAAAATTGTTAGCAACTTGCAAATCATGTTAGAAACTTGCTAATGACATGCTATTAATTGGTTAATCATGCTAGAAACATGTTAGCAACTTTTTCAAGATTCACGGCTAATCAAGAAATTGTGTTTTTGGGGGGTTTCATAAAAAAGAAGGGAAAAAAAGAAATGTATTATTTTGAAGAAACACAGAGCTTTCATAAATCCAGCAGTGGATGATTAGTTTAACTCTTGGTCCTAATAAAGCATGTTGTGTAACTGATGATGGTTTTGTGTCATAACGCTGCCGTGTTTTTCATCAGACGGTCTCTCAGGTCTCAGTTTTTGGCAAGAGCGAGTCTCAGACATTCCTGTCGACTCAGACTCTACTGCAGAACCCCAGTGTAAATATTTATCTGTCATTTCAGAGTCTTTCCTCGCTGCTAGCATCTCAAAATCCCCCTTTATTCAGTCTGCACGCTTTCTGAATGTTTGTCTGCCCGCTTCAATGTTTATTTGTCACCTGCTCAATGTGGATGGCAGTAAAGTGTTTTTAAATCAAATCTGTTTTGGTTTCTGTTGGTGTTGGTTATGATGAGAGATTCCATCAATTCCTGCTTGCAGTTCACAGCAGGTTCTACCATCTGAACGACAGGAAAGTGAACAGACGTAGTTCAGTTTGATTTCAAAGTGCTGAAATTAATACTGTAATAATAGACCAGAGTGGAAAAACGCTCAGATTGTCTGTAGACTTCATTTATGTTTATGCATTTTACATTTGTGCAGACTAATAATACAGGAGAATAAGCAATTCATCAAAGAGCCAACAGTATTCATTGTATACTATGCCATATGTGGCCTTGGACAATATTTGTAGCAATAGCCAACGATACATTGTATGGGTCAGAATTATAGATTTTTCTTTTATGTCAAAAATCATTATGATATTAAGTAAAGATCATGTTCCATGAAGATATTTTGTACATTTCCTACCATAAATATATCAAAACTGAATTTTTGATCAATAAAATGCATTGCTAAAAACTTCATTTGGACAACTTTAAAGGTCATTTTCGGAATGTTTAGATTTTTGCACCCTCAGATTGCAGATTTTGTTTTGATTGTTAATATTTAAGATTTTAATATTTTTTTGGTATTGGTTGAAATAGTCCGAATTTAATTTAATTTAACTCGATTAAGATTAAATTTAGAAAAAAAAATCCAATGGCCAAAAATAAATAAATTAATTAAAATACCAAATAAAAATGACAAAAAAAATTGAGGAAAAAAATTATGCATGGCCCTAAAAATGTAATTTTTGTTAATGTTCTTATTTTATTTTTAATTTATCAAATGTCTGCCATAATGTTTTGCACCTCACATTCATAAGGTCTGATCCAAATAAAAGATTGGATTCTGTGATCTAATACAAATTCATAATTCTTTTTATTTACCTTTGAAGCCATTTTTATGATTTAATAAAATCTGATAGCTGAAACTGGATTTACATTTCTTTTAATGCTAAAAATAAGCAAAAAAATATAGTTTTCCAGTTTATTTTTTTTTCTTATTCCAGTACAAATATCTGAACATTCATTAATCAAAAACATTTTATACATTTTAATCATGTTAGCAACAGACTACTAATGCTAACATCATGTTAGCGACATGTTAGTAACATGTTAATAATGTTAGCAACATGCTAATGTCATGCTAATCATGTTAAAAACATTTTAACATCATGCTAGTTACTTGTTAATCATGTTAGTGATGCTACCATTATGTTAATATTCTAATCATGCTAGCTACACACTACTAACATGTTAATCATGTTAAAAACATGTTAACAACATGGTAATCATGTTAGAAACATGCTAGTGCTTTGCTGATCATGTTAGAAACATGCTAACAACACAATGATGCTAGCAACACACTATTGACATGTTAATCATGTTAGAAACACGATAGCAACTTGTTAATCATGTTAACAGCAGGCTACTAATGTTAACATCATGTTAGCAACATGCTAGTAACAGGCCAATAATGTTAGCAACATGCTAACGTCATGTTAATCAGGCTAGAAACATTTTAATCATGTAAGTAACTTGCTAAACATGTTAGTAATGTTAACATTATGCTAGCGACATTCATAACCATGTTAGCTACACATGTTAAAAACATGCTAACAACATGCTAATCATGCTAACAACATGCTAGTAACTTGCTAATCATGATAGAAATGGGCTACTAATGCTAACATCATGTTAGCGACATTCTAATCATGCTAGCAACATGCTAGTAACAGGCTAATCATGTTAGAACATGTTAGAAATTTTTTCACATTTTCTGATCAGGCTTTTTCAAGCCAACTTAAAG
Source organism: Garra rufa (assembly GCF_049309525.1). Taxonomy (NCBI): domain Eukaryota; kingdom Metazoa; phylum Chordata; class Actinopteri; order Cypriniformes; family Cyprinidae; genus Garra; species Garra rufa. The sequence continues at coordinate 50,772,634 of NC_133368.1, read as the reverse complement.
TTTGTCTTGACGAACGTTTTTATCTAGTAGATGCAATAAAATACTTTCATAATGCATTATATTTAAAACTTCAAGTAAACTCTTAGACTCTTAGTCAAGAAGTTTAGACTTCTTAAGTCATAAGTTAGACTTCTTAAGTCATAGTTTTAACTTTTTATCTAATAATTATGCCTGAAGTCATGATTTAGACTTAAGCCATAGTTTTCAACTTTTAGATTCATAATTTAAACTTTTTATCTAATAATTATGACTTAAGTCAGTTTAGACTTTTTATCTCATAATTATGATTTAAGTCATAATTTAGACTTAAGTCATAGTTTCAACTTTATCTTGTATTTATGACTTAAGCCATAATTTAGACTTTAACTCCTAATTATGACTTAAGTCATGATTTAGACTTCTTAAGTCATAGTTTCGACTTTTTAAGTCAGAATTTAAACTTTTTATCTAATAATTATGACTAATTTCAACTTTTTATCTCCTAATTATGACTTAAGTCATAATTTAGACTTCTTCCCCCGGTTTCACAGACAAGGCTTAAGCCTAGTCCTAGACTAAAATGTAAATCTTAGTTGTTTCAACTAAAATTAAATTGCACTGATTGATCCCAAAAAATATTAGTGCCTTTGTTTTGTCTCAAGATGCACACCAGTAATGTTTTTATTCTAATCACATTTATGAAAATTGCTTAAATGTCCTAATTGAACTTATGGCCTAATCTTGGCTTAGTCTAAACCCTGTCTGTGAAACCGGGCCCTTAAGTCCAAGTTGTAACTTTTTATCTCCTAATTATGACTTAAGTCATGATTTAGACTTCTTAAGTCATAGTTTCGACTTTTTAAGTCAGAATTTAAACTTTTTATCTAAGAATTATGACTAATTTCAACTTTTTATCTCCTAATTATGACTTAAGTCATGATTTAGACTTCTTAAGTCCAAGTTGTAACTTTTTATCTAATAGTTATGACTTAAGTCATGATTTAGACTTAAGTCATAGTTTTGACTTTTTAAGTCAGAATTTAAACTTTTTCCCCCGGTTTCACAGACAAGGCTTAAGCCTAGTCCTAGACTAAAATGTAAGTCTGAGCTGTTTCAACTGAAACAAAATTGCACTGATTGATCTTAAAATATATCAGTGCCTTTGTTTTGTCTCAAGATGCACACCAGTAATGTGTTTTTCTAAGCATGTTTATAAAAATTACTTAAATGTCCTAATTGAACTATGGCCTAATCCTGGCTTAGTCTAAGCCCTGTCTTTGAAACTGGGCCCTTAAGTCATAGTTTCGACTTTTAAGTCATAATTTAAACTTTTTATCTAATAATTATGACTTAATTGCGAGATAAAAAGTCGAAAGTATGACTTAAGAAGTGGAAATTGTAACTTAAGTCATAACTTCGACTTTTTAAGTATAGTTTAAAATTTGTATCAAATAATTGTATGCACCAATAAGACTTATAATTTAGTTTTACTGTACAGTGCATGACCTTTCCTCTTACTGCGGTTTGTTTTGATTCTAAAAGTTGCAGTATTTTTTCATCAGAACTTTTCAAATTTAAAAAACCAAGACTGTTTTATTCCTTTACAGTTTGGTTTTTGCCTGAACCTGCTCAACTTCTCCAGGATCCCCAGAAGAGATGTTGTTTCCATCGAGGGGAGCGGCGGCTCTGAAAACTAGGCCAGCCGGCACCGAGCGTCTGACGACACGAGATGATGTTCACGACTCGCACCATCTGCATGAGTCTGGAGGGCTGCTCCGTCAAACTGCAAGGTCAGCTGTGCTTCACGCCCATCTCAGCGAACACGCAATCTCCCAGAGCTGGAAACTCAATTACACCCAAACACACACACCCACCGCACACATCGCTCAAAATCTGTACTGATTAAGATTTTTCTCTCTTCTTTCCAAGGATGCATTTATTTGATGATGAACAGTAAAAACTGTAAAGCTGTGAAATATTATTAGAATTTCTATTGGACTATGTTTATTTAGAGCATATTATTAACTATTTCTGAAAGGTCATGAAGTATCATGTGACAAACTACTCTAAAGTCGAATAATTTTGACTATATCTAATAATTTTGACTTAATTCATAATTTTGACTTTTTAAAGTCAGAATTTCGAGTAGTTTGTTTCTTAATCAGATTTGGAGAAGTGTGTCATTATTCTATCACTTGCTCACCAATGGATGCTCTGCAGTGAATGGGTGCCGTCAGAATGAGTCCAAACAGCTGATCTATTCAAAAACAACTATTCCTTTAATAAAGAATTAAACGATTAAATACAGATTGCAAGATCTTTGCGTGTGCATGAAAAAGTAGCACAATAGCAAAGACACAAAAATGTATCCTAAATAAAACTGATCAAATAGCAAATGAAGAATGTGCCATATAATGCATTTGTGTTTTTATTTGACCTCATACTCCGGTCCAAACCCTAAACTCAAGCCTAAAGACGGGGTTTATGGGAGCATGTTGGTGCACATAAACCATACGTTCTGCAAAAGATAAAAGCACCCAAGAGTCAATAGCATCTGAAACTCATTGACCAACATACTAGACACATGGCTTACAGACTTCAAACTTACTGAATTCACTCAAATCATCCGCTTTTACGCAGAACGTCTGAGATTTCTGCTCCATGCAACAAACATGGCTGGAGATTCATAGTGATCAAGCCTTTAAAAAAATTACAAAAGCAGTGAAAGCATTTTTACCTTTATTTCTGAGACTTAACTTTGAAAACTCATTCTGTAGAGAGTCTTTTGAAGACATATGATGTTGTGTAAGAAACAGACTGACATTTAAGTTCATTTAAGACTGAAAAAAGCATTCTGGAGAAGTATACATCGTCCTCATTTTTGTATGGAAAACAGATCCTCACAAATGCAAAACATCACAGCCCATTCGTACAAAAGAACTGTAATCCAATTTCTGCTATCAGACTGGATCAAATCATAAAAATGGGTTCAAAAGTAAATAAAAAGAATTATGAAGTTAGATTAGAGCATGAAATCCAGTCTTAGCTTTTATTTGGATCAGACATTCAGAATGTGAGGTTCAAAACGTTTGTATAAAGATTGGAATTTAATTTGAAAGACAGTAAAATAAATAAAATAACATTTATTAACATAACATTTATTTATTTTTTGCATGCACATTTATATTTACTTTAAAACACTGCAGTATTAAGCTAAAAAATATTTTGTCTACATAAACCCTCAAATAAACTGTCAGTGTAAAACAAACATTAATTATTATTAGCAAAGTATATTTATACTCTGTATATTAATTACTTTAATCTTCAGAGTTGAACCGCTCTATCTCTTATTGCATGTACACAGTAGGTCAAATGTTTACAATAATTAACATTTTCAATGTTTTTGAAGTCTCTTCTGCTCACCTGAATTTATTACATAAAATACAGTAAAAATTGTGAAATATTATTACGGCTTAAATGTTTTCTATGTGAATACATGTTAAAATGTCATTTATTCCGCTGATCAAATCTGAAATTTCAACATCATTACTCCAGTCTTCAGTTACTTAAGTCATAATTAAGACTTCGACTTTTTATCTTGAAATTGACTTAAGTCATAATTTCAACTTTATCTTGTGTTTATGACTTAAGTCATAACTTTGACTTTTTAAGTAATAATTTTGACTTTTTATCTCGTAGTTATGACTAATTTCGACTTTTTATCTCCTAATTATGACTTAAGTCATGATTTAGACATCTTAAGTCATAGTTTTGACTTTTTAAGTAATAATTGAAACTTTTTGGCCTGGTTTCACAGACAGGGCTTAGACTAAGCCAGGATTAGTCCATAGTTCAATTAGGACATTTAAGTAATTTTTAGAAACATGCTTAGAAAAACACAGTACAGGTGTGCATCTTGAGACAAAACAAAGGCACTGATATAATTTAAGATCAGTCAGTGCAAGTTTCTTTCAGTTGAAACAGCTCAGACTTACATTTTAGTCTTAGACTAGGCTTAAGCCTTGTCTGTGAAACCGGGGCTATATCTAATAATTATGACTTAAGTCATGATTTACACTTCTTAAGTCGTAGTTTTGACTTTTTACGTCATAATTGAAACTTTATCTCGTATTTATGACTTTAGTCATAACTTCGACTTTTAAGTCATAATTTCAACTCTTTATCTCGTAAATATGACTTACGTCATAATTTAGACTTTTTATCTCGTAATAATGACTAATTTCCACTTATGTCGTAATTATGACTAGTCATAACTTTGACTTTAAGTCACAGTTTCAACTTAAGTCATAATTTCAACTTTTTATCTAAAAATTTCGACTAAGTCATAATTTCGACTTTTTATCTCGTAATTATGACTAATTTCGACTTTTTTATTACCTAATTATGACTTAAGTCATAATTTAGACTTCTTAAGATATAGTTTTAACTTTTTATATAATTATGACTTAAGTTATAATTTAGACTTCTTAAATCATAGTTTCGACTTTTTAAGTCACAATTTAAATTTTTTATCTAATAATTAATACTGAAGTCATAATTTCGACTTTATCTCATATTTATGACTTAAGTCATAATTTCCTCTTTTTACGTTATAGTTTTAACTTTTTATATAATAATTATGACTTAAGTTGTAATTTAGACTTCTTAAGATATAGTTTTAACCTTTTATATAATAATTATGACTTAAGTTATAATTTAGACTTCTTAAATCATAGTTTCGACTTTTTAAGTCACAATATAAACTTTTTATCTAATAATTATGACTGAAGTCATAATATTGACTTTATCTCATATTTATGACTTAAGTCATAATTTCCTCTTTAAGTTATAGTTTTAACTTTTTATATAATAATTATGATTTAAGTTATAATTTAGACTTCTTAAGTCAGTTTCGACTTTTTAAGTCATAATATAAACTTTTTATCTAATAATTATGACTGAAGTCATAATTTTGACTTTATCTCATATTTATGACTTAAGTCATAATTTCCTCTTTTTAAGTTATAGTTTTAACTTTTTATTTAATAATTATGATTTAAGTTATAATTTAGACTTCTTAAGTCAGTTTCGACTTTTTAAGTCATAATATAAACTTTTTATCTAATAATTATGACTGAAGTCATAATTTCGACTTTACCTCATATTTATGACTTAAGTCATAGTTTCGACTATTTAAGTCAAAATTTTCACTTTTTATCTCATAATTATGACTTAAGTCATAATTTTTACTTTGTATCCTGCAATTACAACATTTTAAGCCAAAATTCCGACTTGGTAAGTCATAATTTCTACTTTTTGTCTAGTAATTATGACTTAAGTCATAATTTCGACTTTGTATCTCGCAATTATGACTTTAAGTCATAATTTCAATTCTGTATATTGTAATTATGGCTTATGTAATTATTTTGACTTTTTAAGGCATTCATGTTTTTTCTTTTTTTCTTTTTCTGGCAGAAATGGGCTTATATGATAGTGAGTAGATTTTCATTTTTGGATGAACTATTCCTTTAATGGACTCTTAAACTGACTAATCTATCCAGACCACAGCAATTAACCTCTGTGAACACCCATTGATCTGCTGTTGTGCTTCTGTGGTTAATCTATCATCTTAAATAGTTCACTGCTGGTTATAAAATCCTCTGCCACTGTTGGACACATGAGCACAGTTTTATGCTCCACAGATGCAGCAGCTGTTTTGGACTCGCTCATTAGCAGGTGTCTGGGATCTCAAGACAACTTATAATATGAGCTCTAAATGGCCTTTGATGACCCCAGATTTTTCAAAGATTTTTCAGATTTGTCAGGCATATTTACAACAAAAATCAATTTATGACATATTGAAAGACCAATTACTTTCACCCCAAATACTCATTAGTTTAATATTAATTTTTTTTTTAATTTGCCACTATACTAGGTTTTGCCCGTTTGTCAGTAAGAATTTTTTGCTAATTTAAAATGCAATAAAATTGTGTATGCTCCCATATTCTTTTATATATTTTAATATGTACATCATAATTTTAATTATGTAATATGTCAGTCAGAATAAGCATGTGATTTAAATTTTGTACATAAATATTGTGTTACACTGAATGACAATGTAACAATATTTAACCCTAAAATAGACACTTTCCTTACATCTAATGTGCTTTCTATCGACATGAAATTATATTGTAAATTTCTTTAACCCACATAATTTATACTAAAATAACACTGGGTTCAAGAGAGTTTGACTGAATTTTCTGCTTGAATTTTTTGTAGTTTATAATCTTTACATGTACAGATTCTCTAAAACTAAAACAAATTTGACAAAGACAGGTCTTTCTAATTTAAAAAAGGCTATAACTTTTTAACTTATTATGACTTAAGTCAAAATTTAAATTTTTGTCTCATAATTATGGCTTAAGTCAAAAAAATACATTTTAAGTCATAATTTCTACTTTTTATCTTATAATTATGACTTAAGTCAAAATTTCAACTCTTTGTCTCGTAATTATGACTCAAGTCATAATTTTTACTTTTTTTCCCATAAATCTACTTTTTAAGTCATAATTAAACATTTTTTTTTATCTTGTAATTATGACTTTAGTCATACTTTGGACTTTTTAGGTCACCACTTCGACTTTTTAAGTCATAATTTAATTTTTTTTTTATCTCAGTTTCAACTTTTTATCTCATCATTTTGACTTTTAAAACTCATAATTTCGATTTAACTCATAATTTTCACTTTTTCTCTTAATTTCAACTTTTTATCTCTTAATTATTACTTAAGTCATAATTTTCACTTTTTTCCTCATAATTCTACTTTTTAAGTCATAATTTAAATTTTTATCTCAGTTTCAACTTTTTATCTCATCATTTTGACTTTTAAAACTCATAATTTCTATTTAACTCATAATTTTCACTTTTTCTCCTAATTTCAACTTTTTATCTCTTAATTATTACTTAAGTCATAATTTTCACTTTTTTCCTCATAATTCTACTTTTTAAATCATAATTTAAATTTTTTTATCTCATAATTATGATTTAAGTCAATTTCAACTTTTTAGGTCAACACTTCAACTTTTTAAGCCATAATTTCAACCTTTTATCATAATTTTGACATTTTAGGTCATAATTTGAACTCATAATTTCAACTTTTTATCTTGAAATTATGACTTAAGTCAATTTTCACTTTTTAATGTCATAATTAAATTTTTTATATCGTAATTATGACTTAAGTCATAATTTTTACTTTTATCTCTACTTTTAACTTTTTGAGTCATAATTTAGACTTTTCAAGTCATAATTTAGACTTTTTATCTCGTAATTATGACTTAAGTCATAATTTAAATTTTTTATTTCATAATTATGATTTAAGTAAACATTTTGACTTTTTATATTATATATTTTTTATCTTGTAATTATGAGATTTTTAGGTCAACACTTCAACTTTTTATCTCATAATTTCAACTTTTTATCAAGTCTATCAAGACTTTTTAACAAGTTTTATCAAGTTATTTTAAGTCATAATTTCAGCCTTACTCATAATTTCGCTTTAATTCATAATTTCGATTTAAATCATAATTTCGACTTTTTATCTCAGAATTTCAACTTTTTATCTTGTAATATACAGTATAAGGCTAAATAACCATTAAAGAGATCACCGTACATGAACATGAAAAAACGTTATTAAATGCAGAGTGATATGTCTGTTCTCTGTTTCTCTTTCTCTGACCATATTTTGATTTTCAGAAATATTTGATTAAGAAACCATCAGAGTTTTAATATCACATAAATCAGCAGGAATGAAGTCTCTTTTGAGAAAGGAAAAACAACAAACAATCTCTGTTATTATATTAATATGGTCTGCAGCTCATTAGTTTTATTAGTTGGAGATCTCTGTGAATTTCCTCTAGTTCTTCTGAGAAGATGTTGGCCATCTGCAGGGTTCAGCTCCTCTGCCAATGAGACGAGACACAGACACGTGCTTCACAAATATCATTCCATATCAATTAGAAAACTACTCGACGTAAACAGACTCAGATGACCCATATAGGATGCAGAATCCTTCAGGATTTGCAGATTCGGAAGCTGGGTATATATATATATATATATATACACACA
>NC_133368.1:50695599-50764031 GCF_049309525.1 Garra rufa | reverse complement strand
CTTGTGACCGTGCCCACGGGCATCTCCAAACAAGTCCAGCGCATTAACTTTGGGTAAGTCACTTTAAAACATCAGCATGAAGAAATAAACACAAGTTTATGTTGAAAGTAGTTTTGTAACAATGCATTTGCTCTATAACAGGTTTAACACTATAAATCAGATCACAGATGCATCCTTTGCTGGACTTCGAAAACTAGAGCTGCTCATGATGCACGGCAATAATGTGCAGAAAATACCTGATGGTGCTTTTCAGGATCTCGTTTCACTACAGGTAAATGAATTTTATGCATATAAACAAAATTGTTCCAATTTGAGTATTAGGATCCAATGCAATTGCCTCAAAACTAAATCCAAAAATCCTCAAAAAAAAAAAAAAAAAATGATCTGCTCAGTCTGCGTCTGCATTGTTTAATTGATCATTTTTCAGTAGCAGAAGCAGCAGATGGGTGTTTTTAGACAGTGGCATCAAACTGAGTGTTTTCAGAGGGGGAAAAAATAAAAAAATTATCTTAGTTATTATGCATACTGATGTTTTAAGTGAATATGATATTATTGCATGAAAATGAAATTGTTTCCATTTGAGTGTTATGATCTAATTGCCTTAAAACAAATAAAATTACTCAAAATGAATAATTAATAATAAATGCATTGCTGATTGTTAATATTAAAGCATAATTAGCATTAACCAAAGAAACTTTATTTATTAAGTGTTACCTTCAAATTACTATTACAAAAATCGGATTGTTTGATTGTATGCATATAAGCAAAATTGTTTCAATTTGAGTATTATGATCCAATGCAATTGCCATAAATAAAATTACTAAAAATTAATAATTAATAATAAATGTATTGCTAATTGTTAATATTATTGAATGCATTAATTAGCATTCACCAATTTAACCTTATTTCTAAAGTGTTACTTTCTACTTACCATTAAAAAACATGGTAAAAAAAAAAACATGATTATGTTTGATGTTATGCATATAGGCAAAATTGTTTCCATTTGAGTCTTATGATCCAATGCAATTGTCCTAAAAGAGTAAAATGACTAAAAACAAATCATTTATCATAAATGCATTGCTAATTGTTAATATCATTCAATGCATTTATTATAACAACAAATTAAATAATAATAAATGCATTGCTGAGTGTTGTTTTTATTTAATGCATTAATTATCATTAACCAATTTAACCTTAATTCTAAAGTGTTCCCTTCAAATTAGCTTTAAAAAATCTGATTATGTTTGATTTTATGCATTTATGCAAAATTGTTTCCATTTGAGTATTATGATCTAATGCAATTGTCATAAAACAAATAAAATTACAAAAAATTTATAGTTAATAATAAATGCATTACTGATTGTTAATATTATGTAATGCATTAATTAGCATTCACCATTTTAACCTTATTTCTAAAGTGTTACATTAAAAAAAGTAAAAATCTGATTATGTTTGATTTTATGCATATAAGCAAAATTGTTTGCATTTGAGTATTATGATCTGATGCAATTGCCATAAAAGAAATAAAATTAATAAAAATTCATAATTCATAATAAATGCATTGCTGATTCTTAATATTGTTAAATGCATTAATTAGCATTAACCAATTTAACCTTATTTCTAAAGTGTTACATTCAAATTACCATTAAAAAAAAATCTGATTATGTTTGATTTTATGCATATAAACAAATTGTTTCCATTTGAGTATTAATGATCCAATGCAATGACTTTAAAACAAAATCCAAAATCTTATTTAATTGATCCGAAGAGAAGAGACTTCTTTAAAAAACATTAAAAATCTTACTGTTCAAAAACCTTTGACTAGTAGTGTAGGCGGATATAAGAAGAAAGACACACTGATGTAATATTAAACCGACTAGAACTGTTTGATGGCTTTTTGGTTTTTGTCATAATGACTCATCATGACTTCACTGTTTCCTGCAGGTTTTAAAAATGAGCTACAACAAGCTGAGAGTCATTACCGGTCACACCTTCTCTGGCTTGACAGCCCTTATTAGATTACATCTGGACCACAACCGGATCGAGTTCATCCAGCCGGACGCGTTCAGTGGGCTGACGTCACTCCGGCTGCTGCATCTAGAGGCCAACCATCTGCAAAAGCTCCATCCTGCTACTTTCAGCACGTTCTCGCTCCTGCGGCGCTTCCCCGTCTCCACCCTGAAGCATCTGTACCTGTCTGAAAACCTCCTGAGCACGCTGCCTAGAAACATGCTGGAGAACATGCCGCAGCTGGAGAACCTCTTCCTGTATGGAAACCCATGGAGCTGTGATTGCCGGATGGGTTGGTTACAGGACTGGAGCGCTCGAAACCCAGGTGCTTCAGATGTTCAGCACAGTATTATCCAATACAGCTCAAACGATTGGGATCAGTACGATTTTTAAATTCATCCATCAATTGTTTGATCAGAAATGCAGAAAAAATAATATTGTAAAAGCTTATTTAAAACTAGATTTAAAAAGTTCATTTTTAAGTTTGATGGTTTTTAATCTGAAATAGTTTGAAGTTTAAGTCTTGAATGTTTTGAAGGCAATACAGTCTGTCAAGTTGCTAGCATGTTTTAGCATTATTAGCAAGTTGCTAACATGTTCCTAGCATGATTAACAAGTCACTAGCATGTTGTTACCATGTTTAGCAAATTGCTAGTATGTTGTTAACACATTTTTAGCATGAGTAACATGTTGGTAGCATGACTAGTAAGCTATTAACATGTTATTAAAATGTTTCTAACACTATTAGCAAGTTGTTAACATGTTGCTAGCATGACTAGCAAGTCTCTATCATGTTTTTAGCATGTTTAGCAAGTTGTTAGCATTTTGCTAATATGTTTATAGCCTGATTAGCATGTTGCTAACTTGTTTCTAGCATAAGCAAGTTTCTAGCACGGTTTAGCATTATTAGCAAGTTGCTAACATGTTCCTAGCATGATAAACAAGTCACTAGCATGTTGTTACCATGTTAAGCAAATTGCTAGCATGTTGTTAACACATTTTAAGCATGAGTAACATGTTGGTAGCATGACTAGTAAGCTATTAACATGTTATTAAAATGTTTCTAACACTATTAGCAAGTTGTTAACATGTTGCTAGCATGACTAGCAAGTCTATATCATGTTTTTAGCATGTTTAGCAAGTTGTTAGCATTTTGCTAATATGTTTATAGCCTGATTAGCATGTTGTTAACATGTTTCTAGCATAAGCAAGTTGTTCGCATGGTTTAGCATTATTAGCAAGTTGCTAACATGTTCCTAGCATGATTAACAAGTCACTAGCATGTTGTTACCATGTTTAGCAAATTGCTAGCATGTTGTTAACACATTTTAAGCATGAGTAACATGTTGGTAGCATGACTAGTAAGCTATTAACATGTTATTAAAATGTTTCTAACACTATTAGCAAGTTGTTAACATGTTGCTAGCATGATTAGCAAGTCTGTCATGTTTTTAGCATGTTTAGCAAGTTGTTAGCATGTTGTTAACATGTTTATAGCCTGATTAGCATGTTGCTAACATGTTTCTAGCATAAGCAAGTTGCTCGCATGGTTTAGCATTATTAGCAAGTTGCTAACATGTTCCTAGCATGATTAACAAGTCACTAACATGTTGTTACCATGTTTAGCAAATTGCTAGCATGTTGTTAACACATTTTTAGCATGAGTAACATGTTGGAAGCATGACTAGTAAGCTATTGACATGTTATTAAAATGTTTCTAGCACTATAAGCAAGTTGTTAACATGTTTATAGGCTGATTAGCATGTTGCTAGCATGTTTTAGCTTTATTAGCAAGTTTTCTAACATGTTGCTAGCGTGATTAACAAGTCTCTATCATGTTTTAGCATGTTTAGCAAGTTGCTAGTATGTTGCTTACGTGTTTCTAGCATGATATTGTTATTTGAGTATTGTAAATAAATGTTATTCTTTTGAACTTTTTTTATTTAACAAAGAATCCTAAAAATAAAAAAGTATCACAGATTCGTTAAAAATTCTTCTTAACATTGATAATAAATTAGAAGAATGATTTCCGGATGATTGTGTGAGACTGAAGACTGGAGTAATGATGCTGAAAATTCTGCTTTGATCATATTCTGTTTTGTAATATATTAGTAACATATTAAAAATCTTTGGTATTTTTGATCAAATAAATGCAGCATTAATGAGCAGAAAAGACTTTAGAAAAATATTACAAATCTTACTGACAGGGTTGCCAGGTTTTCACAAAAAAAACACCCAATTGCTACTCAAAACTAGTGAAAAAAACTGAGTGAAAAATAAATTCCATCTTTTAAATCTGAATTTGTTTTATTTTCTTAGGTGTGATGAAATGCAAAAAGGACAGATCATTTTCCAGCGGTCAGCTCTGTCCACTATGCGCATCTCCTAAACATCTTAAAGGACAAGACATCTCGGATCTCAAAGAGTTCATCTGCTCTGGACCAGCGATCAGCTCTTCAGGAAAGAACGTCTCACAAGAGGACAACCTGAGTGAACTTCTGCCCATTGACCGAATCAAACCACCATTTGGAAATGTCTCCCTTGGTTTATCCGATGAGCATGGGACTAAAGTGGATTTGACCTGCCAAATACTTGAACCGAGAGAGTCCACTAAAATCAGTTGGAACTATACAAAATCTCTAGAGATTGCTGCTAATGTAACGCTCTTCTTTGACCTGGAGTGTCCTGTGGACCGAGACAACTATGAAAGCTTTTGGAGGCTTCTAGCGTACTACAGTGAAGTTCCTGTGCATCTGCGAAGGGAAATCATGCTGAGCAGAGAGCCAGAGCTGAGCTACAGATACAAACAGGACATTGAAAAAGACGCCTACTTTTACACTGGTGTCCGAGCCAATGTTTTAGCCCATCCATCTTGGCTCATGCAGTCCTTTGTGAACATCAAGTTAAACAGGCCTTATTCCTCCTCCAAGAGTGTGAGACTCATTCTTAATACTCATTTGACTACCAACACAGATAGGGAGCCCATCAGATCTTGGGTCATGATTGAACATGACAATAAAACCCAAACAAGCTTCAGTTCTGTTGTGGGTGATACAGTTGAAATTGACTGCCGTGTGCAAAGCTCTGGAAACGCAGCTGTTTATTGGATGATGCCTGACGGGTTGAAGATTAAAGCTGCGGCTTTCGGCTCAGCAGACAAAAGAGTGACCGTTTCTAGCAGTGGCACGCTTCACATTAACTCTGTCGAGCACAGAGACTCAGGAGTTTATTATTGCATTGCTGAGGTTGCAGGAGATATTGATGTTCTGCCATTCCGTTTATCCATTATGGAGTCTTCAACCCCGCTTCCAGGTGAAGAAGTCGGAAACCCTTTAAGCAAGTTCGTCGGCGAGTCTGCATCTTTGCCCTGTCTCTCTACGGCAACTCCAGACGCTGTGGTGAATTGGATATTTCCAGATGGGAGTGTTTTGAATGCCAAAGCAAATACATCCAGGGCTTTAGTCTTTCCCAACGGGACCTTGTTTATCCCTCACAGTCAGCTTAACAATAATGGATATCACAAATGCATCGCTATGAACCAACACGGTGTGGATGCACTGGCAACTAAACTAACTGTTATGAGACGGAAAGGAATCCAACCTCTGCGACAGTATCCTATCAGACCGCAGTCTGCTGCAGGAGTGTCCACTCAGGTAAAAGCCTTTTTGGAAGACGTGGAAGAAGCTTCTGGAGATGGAACCCAGGAGAGAATAGTTCCAAACAGAAGCTTTATTAATCGAAGGAGGGGTTCGAATGCAAGAGCTCAAGGACGTTTTGGGAACATCCGCCTCAGGCGGCCCTTTAGTAAGGGTGTGAATGGACAACCAAACAGAACAAACCAAAGAACTGTTAATGCCAAGAACAAAATAGACCCTCAGAAATGGGCCGTTCTGTTGGCCAAAATCCGTGAGAAAACCTCTCCAAAAAACTCCTCTCTTAATACTGTCCAACATGGCACAGATCATTCAGAGAGCTCTTCAGGAGACTCCAGTCCACATGAAGAATTAAGCACTTTCAGCACGCCACACCAAACGGATGTTTATCACATGCATGCAATTACACCTCATATCAAAGGACAAAATGATAACATATACCTAACGGCTCCTCCAGAATTACAAACTAGCTCAGACGAGGTGCCTTACTTCTCAAATCCCACATCTGGACCCCATTATGTTATGACAGAGGTGAATGTAGAAAGAGGGCATGCGCGCACAATAAGTGGTCCAAATAACCAAGTATATTCGGGGTCTGTCATCAAACCGGAGTCTAAGACTGAAATTGAACTTAATCTCTCCGGAAAGACCGGCGTCCAGTCGCAGACTGGGGGGTTTGATGCTAGACAGCCTGACAGCATTTTATCTGCAACCACATCAACCAGCAGTAATAGCCCGCATGCTCCACCAAGTTCAACGCCATCCAGAGCAAAAGATCAATGGAGCTCCAGGCGAAGATTTGGAGGTAGACGACGAATAAAATTGAGGAGGCCGATCTCAAAGCTTCCAACAAGAACACCATGGTCAACATCTACAACTTCAGGAGTTCATGTTCAAACTAAACCTCCAAAAGCAGATCCCACAAACCCAGCTGAAGACACATCAATCCATCCAATGACTACAACTACTTCTCACATTTACTCCAGAACCCCGTCTGGAGACAGATTGATCCATCCAACGTCTACAACTATTGCTCACACTTACTCCAGAACCCAATCTAGAGGCACATCGATACATCCTACTACTACAACCACTGCTCGCATTTACTCCAAAACCCTTTCTGAAGGGATATTGATCCATTCAACGTCTACAACTACTGCTCTCAGTTATTCCCCAAATCCAGCTGAAAGCACGTCAATCCATCAAACTAACCCCTCTTCAATCTTTGCTGGAAGCACGTCGGAATATCCGACTACTACTTTCACACACCCTACAACCCTAGCTGAAGACACGTCGCTCCATCCAACTACTTCCCCCATTTATCCCACTGTGCCTAGGAAATTGCCAAATGCCACTAATGAGGAAAACACCATCTCCCTTCTAGATGAGAAAACTCCACAAATCCACAAAGTGGAGCCAAACAGTTTCCCACAAGTCAAAGAGATAACAAACTCTAGCCCCTCTACATCTCACCCCATGAGCACAACATCAGGGCTTGAAAATGAAGACATTTCTTCTTTCGAGGAGGAAGAGGACGAAAGCATTGCATCTGCAGAGGAGATGGATGAGTACTTGGTTCCCACGAGTGCAGATCCAACATCTCAACCTGGCGTCGAGACCGTCCCACTGACAACTGCTCGGCTGGAGTTCACAGGCACGCTTTCAACAGTGCTAACAAAGGCCAACAAAGAGATGCATCCAACAGAGATCACCTTCACTTTGGACACAGGCGGGCTGGATGTCTTCCACTTACCTGAATCTCACTTTAGTGATTTTCTAAGAGAAAATGATACGTTGGAAGGAACTGGTACAAATGAAGATATTACTTCTACGGAAGAATCTGAAGTCACCTCCATGCCACAACCCCAAGTCTACTCACTTTCGCAACCAAATGAAAGCTTTAAAGATGAAGAATCAGTCCACAACCATTTATCGTTTACCTCCACACCAGAGACACTCACAGAATTCATAACATCTGAAGGGACACAGACTGAGTTTTTAGCCACAAGTTCACCATTGCCTATTCTTTCTACTCGAAGCAATGAGATTTACTTCTTACAACCAAACTCTGCTTCTAAGCAAGACCAAAGAGAAACGATAGTTCAGGAACTTGATGAACCTTTGTTTGCTTCTTCAACATTACTCAATACTGCAGTACCAGTAACAACCGTCATAATTCCCATTACAACCCAACTTATTGGAACAATGACACCATTTACTACACCATCAACAACTGTTACTGTTACTACAGGCACTGCTTCAACTACTTTGAGTACTACTACTACAGGGACTATTTCAACTACTTCAACTACTACTACTAAAGGGACTCCTTCAACTACAACTACTACTACTACTACTACAGGGACTCCTTCAACTACTTCTACTACTACTATACCTGCTCTAAAGTTAACACCCAGATATCCCTTGCCAGACAATAGAATCCCATTTTACTCAAGAAATTCTGGAACAAACTACATCGATTCCAGGCACAGTCAAAGATTCCCCATCACTAATCACAGGTATCCATATTATCACAATAGAAATCCCTCTGTGAATATTAGACCTAATCTAATCAGAACACCTTCTGTCACCACCTCACCTGTGGATTTAAACTCTCTCAACAATGTCAAATCAACTGCAACACCTAAGATATTGACAGTAACTGCTCAATCTGCCAATTTAAGTCCCACAATTGTGTCAAGCACCACACAGCCAAACAACCAAATTCAGATCGATGAGTCAGTGAACAGACAGTCAGGTGCAGTTCTGTTCTCTCGAGGACCGCAAACTCTTCCTGTCCTGCAAATGAGACCCAGGATCACTGCTGCCAAACTCCACACAGTCACTGTGAATGCTGCGACAGATGTGGAGTTACCGTGTGATTCTGTGGGGGAGCCGAAACCCCTCCTGACCTGGACCAAAACCTCCACAGGTAATTCCCATATGACATGATGGCATGACAAAAATTTTTTGCAAGTTGCAACATATTCAGGAAATGGAGTATAATTTCATTGCATGCAATGAATCAAACATGATCTTGATGTATTTCAAAAATTTTTCCTAAAGGTGATTTATGCATATAATTAATATGATACTTCATGTTCAACACATATTTACTATATACCCTACCAATCAAAAGTTTCTAAGCAGTAAGATTTTTAAAGAAGTCTCTTCTGCTCACCAAGTCTGCATTTATTTGATCGAAAATACAGTAAAAACAGTACAATTTTAATATATTTTTACTATGTAAAATAACACTTTTCTATTGTTAAAAGATAATTTATTTCTGTGATTTCAAAGCTAATTTTTAGCATCATTACTCCAGTCTTCAGTGTCACATGATCCCTCAGAAATCATGCTAACATTCTGATGTGCTGCTTAAAAACATTTTTATTATTATGATGTTGAAAACAGCTGAGTAGAATTTTCTTTAGGTTTCTTTGATGAATAGAAAGTTCAAAAGAACAGCATTTATATGAAACAGAAATCTTTTGTAACAATATAAATTACTTTATCACCACTGTTGGTCAATGTAAAGCATCCTTGCTAAATAAAAGTATTAATTTATTTTATTCTTCTATTTAAAAAATATATATATACTGAATCTAAGCTGTTAAATGGTATAATGTGTAATGTTACAAAAGCTTCAGATAAAGGCTGATCTTTGGATGTTTCTATTCATCAAATAATTCTGGACACAATGTACTCAACTGTTTTAAATATTGATAATAATAATATTGCTGCTTTTGCTGTATTGTGGATCAAGTAAATGCAGGCTTGGTGAGCAGGAAAAAATAAACTCAATAAAAACATTAAAAGTCTTACTGTCCAATAACTTCTGTCTGCTATTTTGAGTGTGTATGGATAGTCTCTAAAAAAACATTTTAAAAAGCTAAAGAACGATTTTCAACTATAAAGAACCATTTCTGCATTGGAAGGGTTCCATGGATGTTCGTTCAAAGATCTTCAGAACCATTGATGCCAAAAAATAACCTTTATTTTTAAGAGTCTGATTGACTACAAATAGTTCATTGGTTTAAATTTGTTCATATCTTTCTTTATATTTCATGTTCCACAGGAGCCGTCATGTCAGCAAATTCCAGAATCCAACGTTTTGAGGTCCGGTCCAATGGCACTTTAGCCATCCACAACGTCCAGCTTCAGGACCGCGGGCAATATCTGTGCATCACTCGCAATCTACACGGCATTGATAAAATGATGGTGACCCTAGTGGTGCTGGCCCATGCACCCAAAATGATGCTTCCACGTCATAAAGACATGACGGTGTATTTAGGAAACAGTGCACTCTTGGAATGCAAAGCACAAGGTCTCCCGAGCCCAAACATCAGCTGGGTGCTTCCAGATCGATCGGTGGTGCGAACCACTACTAATACTGAACAGAAGGTCATGCTCTTCACCAATGGAACACTTCTAGTGAAACACACCAATTACCTGGACAAGGGCGTCTACAAATGCATAGCGAACAATGCTGCTGGAGCCGACATGCTTTCCGTGAGGCTTCAAATTTCAGCCTTGCCTCCCACAATCCAAGAGCAGCTTTGGGAGAATTACACTATTTCCGATGGACAGTCAGCGTTCATGCACTGCACGGCTAAAGGCTCGCCCAATCCAACCATCAGATGGGTCACGTTTACTGGCGCTCAGCTTCGCCCCTCGCAATTCATCAATGGCAATTTATTTGTTTTCCCCAATGGGACGTTTTTTATTCGTAATCCTATAGAGAAGGATTCTGGGAAATATGAATGTGTGGCTGTGAATTCGGTGGGTGTTGCTAAAAGGACTGTGAATCTTCAGATGAAGAGGAACTCCACTACTGCCAAAATAATGTCCACTTCTGCTCACAGTACTGATGTCCGCTACGGAAGTCAGTTGAGTCTTAACTGTTCCGCCACTGGAAGCCCCAGTCCCAGGATCATCTGGAGAACGCCTTCTAAAAAGCTGGTTGATGCATATTACAGGTAATGCTTAATTGCAGGTTGTTTAATGAGGAATCAAGTTTTCATTGATCAGCATATCAACAATGCCTGTTGAGACTTTAAAAACTGGTCCAGTAAGCTGGTGTGTGGTGGGTGTTCTGGTGCACTATGGCTGCCATCGCATCATCCAGGTGGATGCTGCACACTGGTGTTGGATGAGGAGATACACCTGACACTGTAAAGCGCTTTGAGTGTCTAAAAAAGCGCTATATAAAATGTAACAAATTAATTAGTGATCGACCGATATAGATATTTTAGAACCAAAACCGATTATTTGCATGTTTATGTGCTCGATAACTGATATGCAGAACCAATATTTATTTAGTGTTTAAATTTAATCTTCTTATTGCCACATTAAATTTTATTTAGAACAATATAACTCTGTGAACTGTTTGAGTAGCACATTTCAGTGCAATTCTCAAAACACCCACTAGATGGTGAATTTATCAGTGAATCCAATATTACATAACCGATATCCGTTCATGGTAAAATGCCATAATATTAAAAAAAAAAAATCTGTAAATCGATATATCGGCCGATCTCTATTAAAAACTTGGATGTGAACTGTTTGAGTGCCACATTTCAGTGCAATTTTTAAAACACCCACTAGATAGTGAATTTATCTGTGAATATATGATTATGGTAAAATGCCATAATATCTGGAAAAATATCAGTAAATCGATATATTGGTCAATCTCTATTAGAAACTTAGATGTGAACTGCTTGAGTGGCACATTTCACATTTCTTAAAACACCCACTAGATGGTGAATTTATCTGTGAATCCGATATTACAAAACCGATATCCGATTATGGTAAAATGCCATAATATTGAAAAAAAAATCTGTAAATCGATATATCGGCCGATCTCTATTAAAAACTTGGATGTGAACTGTTTGAGTGGCACATTTCAGTGCAATTCTCAAAACACCCATTAGATGGTGAATTTATCTGTGAATCCGATATTACAAAACCGATATCCAATTATGGTAAAATGCTTAAATATCAGGGAAATATTGGTAAATCAATATATTGGTCGATCTCTATTAGAAACTTGGATGTGAACTGTTTGAGTGGCACATTTCAGTGCAAATTCTCAAAACACCCACAAGATGGTGAATTTATTGGGTGAATCCGATATTGCAAAACCGATATCCGATTAAGGTAAAATGCCATAATATTGGGGAAAATATCGATAAATCAATATACCGGTCGATCTCTATTAGAAACTTGGATGTGAACTGTTTGAGTGGCACATTTCAGTGCAATTCTTAAAACACCCACAAGATGGTGAATTTATCTGTGAATATCCGATTATGGTAAAATGCCATAATATCTGGAAAAATATCAGTAAATCGATATATCGATCGATCTCTATTAGAAACTTGGATGTGAACTGTTTGAGTGGCACATTTCAGTGCAATTTTCAAAACACCCACAGATGGTGAATTTATCGGTGAATCCAATATTACAAGACCGATATCCGATTATGGTAAAATGCCATAATATCAGGGAAAATATCGGTAAATCGTTATATCGGTCGATCTCTAATAGAAACTTGGATGTGAACTGTTTGAGTAGCACATTTCAGTGCAATTTTCAAAACACGCACTAGATCACTAGATGATGAATTTATCTGTGAATCCGACATTACAAAACCAATATCCAATTATGGTAAAATGCCATAATATTGAAAAAAATCGGTAAATCGATATATCGGCCGATCTCTATTAAAAACTTGGATGTGAACTGTTTGAGTGGCACATTTCAGTGCAATTCTCAAAACACCCACTAGATGGTGAATTTATCGGTGAATCTGATACTACAAAACCGATATCTTATTGTGGTAAAATGCTTAAATATCAGAAAACAATATTGGTAAATCAATTTATCGGTCAATTTCTATTAGAAACTTAGATGTGAACTGTTTAAGTGACACATTTCAGTGCTGGTTGTGTTGTGAATCTGACACAATCCAATGCAGAGTTTGCTGAATAATAAAAACTGAATGATCGAAAATGGGGGAAAAACACCACACATGGATTTTACTGTCTCTGACCTCTTTGAAATTCTTTTAATTGTTTCCATAGACACTGTTGGTTACAGAACATTATTAAACAAATAGAAAAACAACATGAAGTGGAATTAATTACAGAGGACAGGCAAACCAGAAGAAAATAAACGGATACAGAGGGAAGACAAAAAGAACATTAATCAAATGCAGTGTGGCAAAAATGGAAGAAAACCTAGTTCTGACTAAATAACTTTCACATTTTCATAAGTTGCTTGTAGACACGATTTATACATCATCATCATCATCATAGCTGAATAAATAAGCTTCTCATTGATTAATTATTTGTTAGGACAATATTTGGCTGAGATAAAACTATTTGAACATCTGAAATCTGAGGGTGCAAAAAAATCGAAAAATTTAGAAAATCGCTGTTGACTTAATTAAGTTTTTAGCAATGCATATTACTAATCAAAAATTAAATTTTGATATATTTACTGTAGGAAATTTACAAAATATCTTCATGAACCATGATCTTAATATCCTAATGATTTTTGGCATAAAAGAAAAATCAATAATTTTGACCCATACAATGTACTTTTGGCTACAAAACTTGAAACTGATTTTGTGGTCCAGGGTCACATTTGTAGGGAAAAAATGGATCTTAACTCTTTCCACATTTTTGATAATTTTCACAAAAAATTTTATACCTCCAGAATATTTTGCTGTATGGATATCTGAACATGCAATACATCACAAGAAAGAACAGAGCCTTTGCTTTAAACAAAACAATTTATTCTAGCTAGTTTTATTCGAGCTTCATGCATTCTGTTAAACTTAATGGCACATTTCAGTGCAATTCTCAAAACACCCACTAGAAAGTGAATTTATCACTAAATCCGATATTACAAAACCGATATCCAATTATGGAAAAATGCCAAAATATTGGGAAAAAGATTGATAAATCGATATGTCGGGGGTAAATTATCTGTATATTTGTGTTCTGGAAGTGAACTAATCATTTAATACCCACGGTTCTCTTTAATAAATGATACATTTGCTTTAATCATGGTTGTAACCTCTCTCTTTATCGTTTGTTTCAGCTTTGATCGCCGAATGAAAGTCTTCAACAACGGGACGCTCACCATCGCATCAGTGACCGAGAAGGATAAGGGCGACTACCTCTGTGTGGCCAGAAACAAAATGGGCGACGACTATGTTCTCCTTAAAGTCAATGTGATGGCGAAACCGGCTAAAATTGACCACAAGTCACTGAGCGATCATAGGGTGTCTTACGGAGGAGATCTGAAAGTCGACTGCATCGCTTCCGGTCTTCCCAACCCAGAGATCACGTGGAGTCTTCCAGACGGTACCATGATAAACAGCATCCCCCAATCTGACAATAACGGGCTCCGTACCAAGAGATACGTGATGTTTGATAACGGCACGCTGTATTTAAACGAAGTCGGAATGAGGGAGGAAGGCGACTACACGTGCTATGCCGAGAATCAGATTGGGAAAGATGAAATGAAGGTTCATATCAAGGTGGTGGCGGATCCACCGGTCATTCGTAACAACGTTCACAGCATCGTCAAAGTTCCTTTTGGGGAAACTGCTGCTCTCAACTGCAGCGCCAAAGGAGAACCAACTCCCACCATCACTTGGACGTCTCCAGCTCACCGCATCATAGTCCCAGTATCCGACAAGTACCAAATCGCCAATGATGGAACTTTGCACATTCATAAAATCCAGAGGTTTGACGTTGGGAATTATACATGCTCAGCCAGGAACATTGCGGGAATTGCCAAGAAAGTTGTCCACGTTCAAGTCCTGGGGTCAACGCCAGTCATCAATGGATTTGAGAGTGCTGGGATCATCCATAAAGCTGTCGTAAAGGATCAACGTGTGCTTTTAGACTGCAAAGCAAGCGGAAACCCACTTCCAAGGATCATGTGGGTGTTTCCCAACAACATTGTGCTTCCAGCACCGTACTACGGCTCGAGGATTACAGTCCATCGCAATGGTACGCTGGACATTCACGCGGTGCGCATAAGCGATTCCGTCGCGCTTCTTTGCATCGCACGCAATGAAGGAGGAGAAGCCAAACTTCAAGTTCAACTCGAAGTGGTTGAAGGTATTGAAAAGCCACGGTTGAGAAATCCACCCACAGAGTCGGTCCAACTCACCAATGGGATATTAACTCTAAACTGTTCCATAGAAGGACAACCGATGCCAGAAATCACTTGGATTCTCCCTAACGGGACGTCGCTGCTTAGAGGAACCAGTATTTTCCGTTTTAATCATCGACTTGATGGGACATTGGTTATTAGAGACCCAACGGTTTCAGAAGTTGGGCGCTATCGCTGCATTGGGCGCAATAGTGCCGGATACGTAGAGCGAACTGTGACGCTAGAGTCACAGAAAAGAATAAAACCAGAAATCACCAATAAGTACAGCTCGCTTGTCAGCATCATAAACGGTGAAAACCTTCACCTCAACTGTTTATCCGGAGGTCATCCGTTGCCCAAACTTACTTGGACTTTACCAAACGGAGTCGCCCTGACCAGGCCGCAAACAAACGGACGCTATTCAGTTCTAAACAACGGCACTCTTACTGTCCAAAGGACATCGGTGTATGACAGGGGAATGTACCTCTGTCAAACAACTAATGAACACGGATCGTCAAGCCTGTCGGTTTCGGTAATAGTGATTGCGTATCCGCCACGCATAACCAAAGGACCCCAGCCAGTGACCTACGCCCGTCCAGGTGTGGCGGTTCAGTTAAACTGCATGCCTCTCGCTACGCCTAAAGCGGAGGTGGTTTGGGAAATGCCTGACGGTCTTCAACTGAAGGTCGGCATCCAGCCGCGACTTTATGGAAACAAGTATCTCCATCCGCAAGGTTCACTGGTGATTCAAAACCCTTCCAGCAGAGACAATGGCGTTTATAAGTGCACCGCCAAAAACGTGGTTGGAAGCGATAGCAGGTCAACATACGTGTATGTGTTTTGATGCAAAGAAGAACTACTTTAGACTGTTAAAATACGGAAACACAGTGGACACTTTCTAGTGACTCTTGTAAATAGCAGCTCTGGAGTATCTACGTTGATGGATATTCATTTAAAGTAGTAGTTCACTTCCAGAACAAAATGTACAGCTAATCTATCACCCCATTGTCATTAAAGATGTTCATGTCTTTCTTTCTTCAGTCGTAAAGAAATGTTTTTTGAGGAAAACATTTGAGGATATTTCTCTCCATATAGTGGACTTCTATGGTGCCCCAAGATTGAATGTCCAAAATGCAGCTTCAAAGAGCTCTAAACAATCCCAGCCAAGGAATAAGGGTCTTATCTAGTGAAACCATCTGTCATTTTCTAAAAAATTAAATGTGTAACTTATACATTTTCTAACTGTATTAACAGAACTAGACAAGACAAGACGAACGTTTGAGGTTAAAAAGTATATACATTTTTATTGTTTTTAGAAAATGACCAATCGTTTCATTAGATAAGACCTTTATTCCTCAGCTGGGATCATTTAGAGTTCTTTGAAGCTGCATTTAAACTGCATTTTGGAAGTTCAAACTTTTAGGCACCATAGAAATCCATTATATGAAGTGAAATACTCCTTTAATTCTCTTGGGAAGCAAAGTAATGATCAGGCCAACATAGAACTGTCTGTAAAATTCACTAAATTCAAAACATGCTTGTTTGTTTATTTAATATTTTGGCTATTTATATTGTGCTTTTAGTTATCAAGAAGCATCAGCTTCATTTAACACATTTTACCATGATTAAATTAATTGGTAATGCTTTACAATTGGGTTCCATTTGCTAACTACATTAGTGAGCGTCAGCCAAGATTAATATATGATTTTTTTTTTTTTTTAATTGTTAGTTAATTTTATAATTTACTAATATATTATTGAAGTCAAAAGGTGTATCTGTTAATATTTAATGGACCTGAACTAACATGAGCTTACGGTAAACAGTTGTACTAATATTGACTAATGGGACGTTTTTGTAAAGATTTACCAATTCTTTCATAGAATCCTGAAGGTTTTACATGCATTCATTTAGCAGATGATGTAAATGTCAGGAAAAATCCTACAAATGCAACAAAGAGCAGTTTTAGTCATTTCATTTTTCAAACAGTAAAAATATTAATACTAATATAATGGCTGGGTCCCAAACCAGTGAACTCCTTTACTTTCTACTGACTACATGGGCATTTATGTAGAAAAACATGTACATTTATGCAATTAAAAGATGATTTGATCCAATAGAAGAACATATTCACAGAGCCAAAAAAAAGGCAAGTTTATTAGAAAATTAGATATAGTCAAGCTAATTTATTTTTACATTCATATTCTTACAGAAAATATTGGTGCTTTTCCGTATTGATAGTATTTTCTCAACTTTCCCTTAGTTTTGATTTCACTAGGTCTGGTTTCAAACAATCATTGCATGTGAGCACACAATGTTTTAATCAAGTTTTGACTAACAGCTATGGTTGGCTCACATGAAAATATTGTGAAAATATTTTATTCAATTAAATCAGGGATTCCTTCCAGTGCACATTATTTTTAAGTTTTTTTGCCACATTAACAGTGATGTTGGTCATAAAACTGTGGTGAAATGAGGTCAATGTGACTCATATTCACCTCTGATTTATTACATGAATGAACATGGTTAAAAAAAAAATTGTATTTGGATCTGTTTACGCTTTCTCTGTATATCATCTTTCATTTATTTTAATAAATTATTTGTCTTTATTTGTCTAAAACGAATTAATAGCATAACTAAATGTTATTATTTATAACCAAAGTGAACGTCTTAGTAGTTTTGATTGACTTCATTTTAATAAATACTGATTTCTTGCTTCTTTAGTAACTTGTAACTGGTGCTTTGTTTTTAGAAATACATGTAAGTACTTGTACTGTAGTGAAAATTTTAGAATGTTTTTAGCTAAAGAACTTTTTTTTTTTTTTACTTTTATGAGACACACTTATACTAGTGTGTCAACTACTTTAGATGCTGTAGTATATACATATATAAAGCCC
The DNA here is from genome assembly GCF_049309525.1 of Garra rufa. NCBI lineage: Eukaryota > Metazoa > Chordata > Actinopteri > Cypriniformes > Cyprinidae > Garra > Garra rufa. The sequence continues at coordinate 50,746,300 of NC_133368.1, read as the reverse complement.
AAAAATGAAAAATTGCTGTAAATGTACTCACCCTTAGGCCTTTCAAGATTAGGATGAGTTTGTTTTTTCATCAGATTTGTATAAATGTGTCATTCCATGACTTGCTCACCAGTGGATCCTCTGGAGTGAATGGGTGCCGTCAGAATGACAGTCCAAACAGCTGATAAAAAATCACAATAATCCACAAGTAATCCACACCACTCTACATTGTAAAAAGTTTTCACCAGTTTCAAGTTAAAAGCTTAAGTTTAGCAGCTGCTTAAAAGTTTAAGTTAAATCAGCTTAAGTCATTTCAATTCGCAAGTTAAATCAACTCATTTTATTTTATTTGGGTTAAAACGACTTGTAGTTTTAAGCTGATTTAACTTACATTTTTAAGGCAGCGGCTCAACTTAAGTTTTTAAGTTGAATCTGGTAAAAACATTTTTACAGTGCAGTCCATCAGTTAACATCTTGAGAAGACATACACTGTAAAAAGTTTTCACCAGTTTCAACTTAAAAACTTAAGTTCAGCAGCTACCTTAAAAATGTTAAGTTAAATCAACTTAAAACTACAATTTATTTCAACTCACAACAATAAAATTGGTTAAAATGACTTAAGCTGATTTAACTTATGAGTTGAAATTACTTGTACTTTTAAGTTGATTTAACTTAAAATTTTAATGCAGCTGCTAAACTGAAGTTTTTAAGTTGAAACTGGTGAAAACTTTTTACAGTGTAAGCTGAAACAAATCCACCAAGACGTTTGGATTAAAACGAGTCTGTAATCCATAATGTTGCTTCCTCCAGTGAAAAAGTCAATTTCCTGTCGTTTCACATCAAAATCCAGCCACATCTTTGTTTAGAGCTGTTTCGTCTTGTAAACAGTGCTTGATCTGTGCAGATTTCTCTCCTGATATCAGCTGTTTGGACTCTCATTCTGACGGCACCCATTCACTGCAGAGGATCCATTGATGGAATGACACATTTCTACAATTCTGATGAAGAAACAAACTCATCTACGTCTTGCATTGCCCGAGGGTGAGCACATTTGCAGTTCATTTTAAGTTTTGGGTGAAATGTTGCTTTAATATTAATCAACAGCTGGTGTTATGAATGTAAAAAAAAAAAAAAGCCAAAAAGTATGAAGTTCATCATGTCTGGACCAAAGATTTGAGGTAAGATTCAATGCAAGATTGTGATAATTCATTGCAAAGGCAATTAAGCCAAAAACTGTCAGTAAAATCAGACTAGTCGGATATACACGACTAATGAAAAGAATATACGAGGTAATTGCTTCAAATAACACAGAGCTTTGTTTGTGCAGCTGCAAATCGAGATCTTTTGAGTGGGACGCCGCCTTTACAGGGATTTTGAGGAGTTTGGCTCTTTTCTCATAGAGAGGTGAGACCGCCAGCATCTTTACATCCCCAAAAATTAGGCTATAACATAAAAATGTGGCTGCTTTTTTGGCAAGCATTTTGAATAAATGCATTTTTAAAAATATGTTAGTTTAAATACAGGGTACAAGGTGCATGAAGTGCTTGAATTTGGCTTTTAGAAATTTAAGGCCTGGAAATCCTTTGAAAATAGCAGTATTCCCCAAGAGGTAATTGAGAAGGGCTTGAATTTAGACCATAATCGGGACTTCGCGAATCATTTGATTTAGGCCTGGATTGGAAATTCGGAGAGGGTTCGTGAATCATTTCGCAAATTAGCTGATTCACACTCTGAGTTTTCATCTAAAAATATAGCTTACAAATCATTATTCCGAAGGGAATTTGAAGAACGAATTGCGAACCATTTGATTTAGATTGGAACTTCAGTGCATGTTTGTGAATCATTTGATTTAAAAGCGGGTTCCCAAATCTTTTTTATGACTGTTTTTTAATTAAAAAGTTAGAAAACATCAAATCATTAGGAAAGTACAGTTACAGTATAAAAACAATACAAAGTTTTACTATAGTTTGAATGTGCTTCACTTTAGTTTTGCCATTTTGTTTTATTAGAATATTTTATTCATCTATCTTTTTTTACTTTGAAAGACAATGTTAGAAAAAATAGTGCTTGAAAAGTCCTGGCATTTCATTTATAGTATCTGTATGAATCCTGTAAATGAAATCAAATAGATGCAAACTGTTAATAAACTAAATCATGATTTTTAGAGTGCAGAAATCTTGTTCCCTTTATAGATGACTAAAAAATATGCATCTCATTACGTTCATTTGTTTATGTTAAAACTGTGCAATTCAAATGAAAAATTTAATTTCCAATTCAAATCCATAAATCTTAAATTAAGGCCTAAGTACAAATTATCATAAGCGATGAAACCAATTAGATCAGTTAACAGGTTTTTCCTGCACCATTTTATTTTTCTGCAAAAATATTACAAGCATGTTTGACAGGACCTCCTGAATTATGTATTTCATTAATTCGGTGTCATTTCCAGATGTCTTCACAATTAAGGCCAAACTGAGAAAGGATGAGAAGGTAATAACTGGCAGAGCCTTGATTTTTACAGTCACACGCTCCACAGGGACTCGACTCCTCCTCGCTTTTGACCTATTTCTCCTTTTCCATTCCCAGAGTGCATTTCTCCTAATATTTCATGATTTATAAACAGCTGTTCGAGCATATCTGACCTTGACTTGAAGCTTCACTGATGACAACAGCCATCAGGTTTATTACAGACTCTTAAAACTGGTTTATATGGTTATCTCAGTTCCATATGTAACGGGATAAAACATACACTTACTTGTCTAAACCAGCCTTAAGACTTCTGATAGTTTAAGAATCCTGGATTTATGATTTCCAAAGTTCAAAAAGTGAGAGTCCAAGTGGAAAAGCAGGTGTTTCTGAGTCTAACGTCTCTAATTTATGTTCCTCCCTTTTAAAATCCTGCCCTAAAGTTTGCTACACATCTCTGAAGTGTCATTTAGTCTTGTTAGTTTATTGGATGTCAGATGGTTTTCCACCTTCATCTTGTTCACTGGATCTCAAAGCTTCTCACTGGCTTTATTGCACTTTATTTGACATTATTTAGAGTTAAATTGCAGTAAAAAAAGAAAGAAAACATGGAATGAACCAACAGCTTGAGGCTGTCTACAGCGGATATGACAAAGAAACCATTGCAAATCATTTGGTGTCAGTACTAGGGGTGTGTGATATTGACAAAAAAAAAAAAATTCTGGGATTTTATTGATATTGATAACGATAATTAGACTATATTTTGCTGAGAGTGGTTTTGTGCATGAACAGCTGACTCCTGAATTCTTTGATATTCCTTATATTTTGTATGACCAGTTCATTACAATGATAGAAATGAATCTTTCCAATAAGTGAATTTTTACCTTAAAAGACATCTTTTTAACCTGCAGTTACAAATGCGTAAATAATCTTTTGATATTTTAAACATAAAACATTGAATATTGATATTTGAAATTGTTTTACAAATGAAAAAGACCCTTTAAATGCAAAATTAAAACTGCCAGTAGGTGGCAGTAAGTCACTGTTAAAAACTGAGTCATTGCGATTGGACCCAATCATTTAATCATTCATTTGATTTATGCATTCAATTCATTCAGGAAAGAAACACCTGTTTGGAATGATTTTTTTGTTGGTGAAATAGAGCAAAACAGCCAATATGTTCTCAAAAACGTACGTTGTATAAAATTAACATCACATTTGTAATCATGCAGATTTTTAAAGAAAAAACTGCACTTTTCATGTGATATTAGCTATATAAAATGGTATAAATATATCGATTTTCTGCCCCAAATCCTGAATAATGTGATGGTTCTTAATGCATATTAATAGACTGATTCATGCAGTGAAAGAATGCACTCTAAATGCCCACATGCACTAAATTCGTTTAACCTGACTTTATCACATAGTTGTGTATGCATGCATTTCTGTAGGAGTGTTTTGTTTGGTTTTTGCAATATGCTTGATAATGTCATGATGTCTCAGGAGTTCAGTATTTGTGCTAAACCTGCTCAGATTTGGCTTGCATTAACTTCCCCAATAAATGAATGAGTGAACATACACGAATTAAAGGAAAGTGGAAAGTCTGATTTTCGTGAAAGCTTTTAGTAATCATTGCGTCCAGCCATTACTGTCCCGATCAAGCGTTCGTGTGTCTGCTTAAGCTGAATGATCAAATGTTTCCTCAAACCGACTGTATGAGTTTATAACATCCATTCGCTTGATTTCATGCAGATGTTGCTGAAACGCTCTTCAAAGATCTCTGTATAGCAGTAAAATGAAAGCTTGAGTCATTCAGCAAAAAATGCATGAAATAAATTGAGCGTTAATATAAAATTCCCTTACAGTGATCTGGGGATTCATCGTTTTTCAGACAGATTAGAATGTTAATGGTTTTGCAGTTCACAAGTGAAGAAAAGCTTACCCTCGAATGCTGTGCTCATCAGTTCCCATCTGTGAGTGTTTGATGTAGGTTTGATTTATGTGGCTGAATAATGCTAAAGTGGCTCATTTGTGACGCCCACAGTTTCTTTCGCTATTGTTTGTTAAAAGATCCACAAAGATCGTCATCATGAAACTTCGAGACTTTCCCATGCAGCACTGAACTTTGTAGTGTGTTCCCACAAATGGAAAACAGCAAGTCGCATAAGATTTGACCTGCTTTTTGGACTAACTAACCAAAAATAGAGGTGCAACTGACTTAAAGCCACTAAATGTTGATTTTTTTGATTAAAATATCCAAAAACCACTAGAACAGTGTTATATATTTTGCTGAGTTGTGTACTTAGATTATCCCAAATGTTTCGAAGAATGTTTAAATCCTGCCAATGAAGTCATATACCCTCGAGTGTCCGGTTTTATTTTGTAGAAAGCATGGAAACCCCAAAGACACTTTAACATGTTATGCATTTTTTTTAGACAGGTGACGACGCAAACTCAAATTTATCTAGTACTGTATAATAATGATAAAATTTGTGCTGCTTTTTCCAACATACGCATGACAGGATCAAACTACGCCTTTGTTTCTTGTTCGTTTTGAAAATGCGCCCTCTACTGGCGACAACTTACGTATTGTGCTTTTAACTACATTTTTAGTAAGTCATCTGTTTTAAAAAGATGTCTATTTGCTCCACATGACACAAAATGATTGGCTTCCTCAGTGTTTGTGTCTTGTTTTACGATACAAATATCTGTACAAACCCTTTTGTAATAGGAATGGTCAGGGATCAGCCTTCTCCATGTAAAACTGATTGTGCGGACCAAACCGTAAGTCGTAGAGACTTGAAATTTGGAGGGATGGTAGTACTCACAGCGCCTACAACATGACCAAGTCTCATTCCAATTGGCCTGACGGGGGCGCTACAGCGTACAAAAGTACGAAATCACTCATAACTCCTTGAACACAGGCTCAAGTGTCTTATGTCATTGGAATCCTTGGTTTATTCAATTGTGAGCCTGGCAAAATTTTTGGCCATTATGCATTTTTGGAAAAACCTACTTTTGCGAGTCCTAGGTTTTTCACCCAATCTGAACCAAACCAGTGCAGATCGATTCTCTGGAGAGCGAATATCAATATTATCACTGCCGCAAAGGGACGCCAAAATGTTGGAGAGGGGCAGGGCCTATAACTCCTGAACGGAATGAGATATTGTCACCAAACTCAGAACACTTATGTAAGAGCTCAATCTGAGGTTGCAGGACAAAAATTACAGAGCTTGGCCACTTAGTGGCGCTATATGAGTGAAAACAAAAACATAAAAATGGCTATACCTATGCAACCATTTGTCCTAACAATATTAAAATTGCTGTGCATGGTCTTGGTCCAAAGTGCCACAAGTGTCTATAAGGACATTTGCATTTGCATCTAAAAAAAAACATGGCCGCCATTGGCCAATGAAATTTGAGCACCTATTCATATCATATGACAAAACTCCTCATTTTATACAACTTTGCCTCTAGAAGCACTGTTGTCAATCAAACTGTTTGTTAAACGATTGATAACTTTTGCGAACTAGTCCTAGGTTTTTCACTCAATCTGGAAAAACACTGCAGTACAATTCTCTAGACTCTCTAGGTCAATAATTATCAAACCAAATGTTGAAATGTACCCTTTGGGAAGCTATAATGGGGTCGTTTAGAAAAGGGGCCTGTCTGAATGTACCCAAAATCCTATAAAGTCTAAAGGAAAACTCAAAACTTCACAAACCTGGTGAGCACATGCGACAGGTGATTCTAAACAAGCATGCAAAGTTTTAAAGAGATCAGACCACAGCTGGTGCTATAACAGTCATAAACGTTACAAAGCAAAATATTTCTATGGTAAATTACCTGGATTTGCAAAAAAAGGCTTGCTACATGATGTCTTTTGAATATGTGCGTAAATGCCTTAAAGCACTTGAATTGCTGCTTGCAGCTATGTTTATTATTAATATTAGCTCACTTTTCTCAAGAAGAAAAAAACTGACAAAAAAATCCTGCTTTTTAACATCTAATCTCTCTTATATGAATGGAGACATGATTAATTATAAATAATCAGTATAGCTTTTAAAAGTAAAAAATGTAGTTAATGCTGGTATTTTCATACATTATAAATTATTACATATTATTCGTTTTATTTTATAATTTGTTAATAATTAGGCTATATGTAAACAATTTTTTTTAATCATAAATATTCAATAAATTATAAAATATATTTTTTTAATTATTTAATATTATAGTTTTTTTTAATTCCAAAAAATGTAGTCTCAATAGTGCTACTTTTAGTTAAAACTGCTTTTTCAGAGGAGCAGCCTGACTGCAGTTTGTCAAGCTACTAGTTATTTTAAGTAATTAAGCAGTTTCAAAGTACCTTCAACACAAGTTTTGACACTGAGAGACGAAACAGCTGAAGCAATAAGACCACACTGAGAGCTTTATGATCCCACAAACTCATCAGCTGTAGGTGTGTGTGTGTGTGTGTGTGTGTGTGTGTGTGTGTGTGTGTGTGTGTGTGTGTGTGTGTGTGTGTGTGTGTGTACCTACTTGACCATATATTAGGGATAAATTTGTACCCAAAAGTGAGCTAAACCTGAAAAAAAAAACTCCTAAAAACCTTCTTTTGGTGTCAATATGACAATAGTGCCATTGTTCAACTCCAGTTAATTCAGTGTTGGTTCAGTTTAACGGTGACAATATGATCTGAGATGATCTTGAGCTTTGATGTAAAAACAAATGAGCGACACATGATCACTGACAATCGTTTACTCACCTAACCCAGCTAAATATTGAGAAAATCACCTTTAAAGTTGTCCAAATTAAGTTCTTAGCAATGCATATTACTAATCAAAAATTACGTTTTGATATATTTACAGTAGAAAATGTACAAAATATCTTCATGGAACATGATCTTTACTTAATATCCTAATGATTTTGGGCATTTAATTTATAATTTTGACCCATACAATGTATTTTTGGCTATTGCTACAAATATACCCGTGCTACTTAAGACTGCATAATAAAGTACCCGGGAAATGAAATATTAAAACAACATCATTTGGACAATGTTTTCAAACGTTATGTATTTTTGCAAAAAACCGACTGATTTTTGTGTAGATATGTCAAATGGTTCAAAAGATACCAGATTCTCAGATTCAGCATGACCCAAGGAATCCACAGACATTGTGGATGGACAATATAATGATTATCTGACTAACTGTTTGAAAGTTATAAGCAAAATGTGCATTTTTAGTATCTCATGACCCATAGGTGGCACTGTGCCCAACTTTGGCATGGACCCTCAGAGCATGGTTTTGATGAAGCATACCAAGTTTCATTTCAATTGATCAAAGTTTGGCCAAGATACAGCCTCTGAACCAATTTTGGGTCAACCTCGTTAACTTTGCGACATCATAACTTTTGAACAAAGATGATTAAAAAAAATTTAGTCATTTCTGTGCAGCTCAGTCCAGAGATCATCTGAGCCAATTTGGGGAAGAACTGGATCAATTTTCAAGGAGTAGCAAAAAAACAGAAGGAATCAGGTGTACTAAGTTTCATTTTTCTAGAATTAGAGGTTCAAGAGTTTTAATCAACCATTTTAATGTTGTATTTTTTAACTAGTGGTGGTGCTATAGAGTTGGTCCTAGAGACCCCAAAGTTGGTCAGATCACTATTCATGGTCATCACTACAAGTGTGCCAAATTTCATAATTTTCCTATGTTCCCTTCATAGACTACCATTGGACGTAAATAAGAAAACATACAGATTTATACATCATCTGAAAGCTTAATAAATAAGCTTACCATTGATGTTTGTTAGGATAGGATAATATTTGGATGAGATACAACTATTTGAAAATCTAGAATCTGAGGGTGCAAAAAAATCTAAATATTGAGAAAATCACCTTTAAAGTTGTCCAAATGAAGTTCTTAGCAATGCATGCTGCTAATCAAAAATTAAGTTTTGATATATTTAAGGTTGGAAATTTACTAAATATTTTCATGGAACATGATCTTAATATCTTTTGGCATAAAATATTTTTTTTTGGTCAAAAAACTTTTCTATACAGCAATTCATAGTGATCATGTTTGTCAAACATGCATTTGGCTTATGTCTAAAGAGATGTACATAGCCTTCATGTAGTACAGAAAATATAAAATTAAAATCTTATGCAATTAAAAATAAAAAATGACAAATATACAAAACAACAACTAAAAGTGAAAATGGGAAAAAAATAAAAAAATAAAATAAAATTTAATTCAATCTAAATAAAAATGACAAAATACAGTTATTAAAACTAAGAAAATTTAAAAGCACAGAAAATATTCAATTAAATCCAAATTATTAATATTTTTTAAAAACGACAAAAATATGCAAAAAAAAAACTAAACAAAAACTTTAACTAAATTTAACGTGAAAACAGAAAATATTAAATACAAAATCTCTAAATAAAAACATAAAAGGCAATTAAAAGTCCAAAAAATACACACAAAAAAATAGTAAAACGAACTAAATTTCAAGTGAAAACAGAAAATATTAAATTTAAATTTTATTAAATCAAAACAAAAAATACACAAAACTAAAACTTAGTGAAATTACAGTGAAAACTAAATTTTGTATTAAAATCTAATTTTAAAAAAGAAATCTAATTCAATCTAAATAAAAATGAAATTTTTATATGAAATTTTAGTAAATTCAGTTACTAAAACTTAAAGATACAAAAAATGACAGACAATATTAAAGTAATATTTAAAAAAATAATAAAAATACACAAAAAAATAAAACTTTATCAAAACTTAAAAGGACAGAAAATATTAAATTAAATCCTAATTTTAAAAAGATTCTTTAAAAATGAAAGAATATTCAAAACATTCTAAAACTTTAACTGAACTTAAAGTGAAAACTATTAAATAAAAATCTGTAAACAAATATAAAAGAGCTGATAAAAGTCCAGAAATGCACAAAAATAGTAAAACTAACTAAATTTGAAGTGAAAACAGAAAATTAAAATCTAATTCAAAATCTTAACAAAAACTATAATAGCATCTCAATGACTCATTAAAAAAAAAATTGTCTTAATTAAGGTCTCAGCAATGCATATTACTAATTAAAAATTAAGTTTTGATATATTTACGGTAGACAATTGACAAAATATCTTCATGGAACGTGATCTTTATTTAATATCCTAATGATTTTTGCCATAAAATCAATAATTTTGACCTATACAATGTATTTCTGCTATTGCTACAAATATAGCCGTGCTACTTAAGACTGGTTTTGTGCTTCAGGGTCACATTTGTGTTGCTTTTCTTTATGGTTTCAGACTTGAGTTGATCCTGCTGTACGTCTAAAGGTGGTTTAAAGATCCTGAAGCGCTGAGACGAGTTGAGTCATGTTAAATCACAGCATATGGAGCATCTGGACGGAGGGAAGGTGATTTATTCTGTGTGAGGTGACGCTTCGCTCACATCTGATAATAAACCAGGTTTGTGCCCTCAGACAGATGAAGACCAGAGAAACACACTGCAGACAAACTTCAGAAAAAACTCTTACACAATCCACTTCATCTCAAACACAATCTTGTCAGACTGACTGATATATCAGCTGATTGTGAGAAGGATTTAAATATCGTGAAACTAATTGTACATTTTCTTAGATCAAACAATATAAAACAGAAAGTGAGTATTTAAGTAAAATTAAAGCTCTCGTGTTGTCACCCACTTTATTTCAGCTCTCATGATTTATGTGAGCAGTGGTAAAGTCCCCAGTTAATAAATTTTACAATATTTACTGAGTATGATATTATAGTCCACACCAGGGTTATTATAGTTACTAATAACTAAACAAACAAAAAAACTAATAAAATATGTGAAAACATATGTATATGTGAAAGTGTAATATGTAAAAAGTATGTAAAAGTGAAAACAGAAAATGTTGTATTAAAATCTAATTTAAAAAAAAAATGAAATCCAATTCTTGATAAAAAAGTTAAAGACAAGACAAACTTTAAGCTGGCTTAAGAAAGCTGGACCAGAAAGTTTTAAAGTTTTAAAAGTTTAAAAGCAAGTTGTTAGTATTTTTCTAAAATAATTAGCAAGTTGCTAGCATGTTTCTAGCATGATTAACAAGTTGCTAGCATGTTGTTTCCAGCATGATTTACATGTTTCTATCATGTTTCTAGCATGATTAGCAAGTTTTTAGCATTTTCCTAGCACGATTAGCAAGTTGTTAGTATGTTGTTAACATGATTAGCAAGTTGTTAGCATGTTTCTAGCATGATTACTTTTGCTAGAATGTTTTTAATGTTTCTAACATGATTAGCAAGTTGCTAGTATGTTGCTAGCATGATTAACATGTTTCTATCATGTTTCTAGCATGATTAGCAAGTTTTTAGCATTTTCCTAGCACGATTAGCAAGTTGTTAGCATGTTACTAGCATGATTAGCAAGTTGTTAGCATGACTTTAGCATGTTAACATGATTAGCAATTTGCTAGCATGTTTCTAGCATGATTGCCATTTTGCTAGCAAGTTTCTAGCATGTTTCTAGCATTACCATTTTTCTAACATGTTTTTAACATGATTAGCAAGTTTCTATCATGTTTCTAACATGATTAGCAAGTTTCTAGCATGATTAGCAAGTTGTTAGCATGTTTTTAACATGTTTCTAACATGATTATCATGTTGCTAGCATGTTTCCAGCATATTAGCATGATTAACAAGTTGCTAGCATGATTACCATTTTGCTAACATGTTTCTAACATGATTAGCAAGTTGCTAGCATGATTACCATTTTGCTAGCATGTTTTTAACATGTTTCTAACATGATTACCATGTTGCTAGCATGTTTCCAGCATATTAGCATGATTAACAAGTTGCTAGCATGATTATCATTTTGCTAGCATGTTTTTAACATGTTTCCAACATGATTAGCATGTTGCTAGCATGTTTCCAGCATATTAGCATGATTAACAAGTTGCTAGCATGATTACCATTTTGCTAGCATGTTTTTAACATGTTTCTAACATGATTAGCATGTTGCTAGCATGTTTCCAGCATATTAGCATGATTAACAAGTTGCTAGCATGATTACCATTTTGCTAACATGTTTTTAACATGTTTCTAACATGATTAGCAAGTTGCTAGCATGATTACAATTTTGCTAGCATGTTTTTAACATGTTTCTAACATGATTAGCAAGTTTCTAGCATGTTTCTAGCATGATTAGCTAGTTGTTAGCATGATTAGCTAGCTGCTAGCATGTTTCTAGCATAATTACCATTTTGCTAGAATGTTTTTAATGTTTCTAACATGATTAACAAGTTTCTATCATGTTTCTAGCATGATTAGCAAGTTACTAGTATGTTGCTAGCATGATTAACATGTTTCTAGCATGATTAGCAAGTTTTTAGCATTTTCCTAACACAATTGGCAAGTTGTTAGCAAGTTGTTAGCATGTTTCTAGCATATTAGCATGATTAGCAAGTTGCTAGCATGCTTACCATTTTGCTAGCATGTTTTAACATGTTTCTAACATGATTAGCGAGTTGTTAGCATGATTAGCCAGTTGCTAGCATGTTTCTAAATTTAAAATAAATGTTAAAAAAGGTAAAAACACGCAAAAAAAATAAAGTGGAAACATTAAATAAATGAATAAATATTAAATAAAAATATAAAATGTGATAAGTCCATAAATGCACAAAATTTAAAGTGAAAACAGAAAATATAAAACTCAAATGAAATGAACAAAAGCTATAATAGCATCTCATTGCTGCACTACAGTAAGACTGGTGCACCTGCAGCGTTAAATCAAACAGAAGAGGTTTAAAAGCACAAATCTGCTGTTGTTTTATCTCTGAGGTCTGTTTGCTGGTCAGTCGTATCAGGTTTCTGTGATTAGACGCACATGCTTTTCATTTTCACATTAAAGCATTGGTGCTTGCATTCAGGAGCAAATCCGGCAGTGGAGTTCAAAATGCTTTTCTTAATTTTGCTTGATTTATTTCTTCCTGTAGTTTAGCTGAACTGGTTTTGAGAGGCTTGAGGAGTTTCCAGGAGCTGAAGAACGGTGAGGTCGAAGATGTTAGTTCATGTTCACATCAATCATGTGATTAGTTGCGATGATGGTTTTTGTCTGAAGATCATAATTCAAGCGTCTGAACGTTTTGCTGCTTCTTAAATCAAAGCCACCAGCAGATGCTTCCAATCACTGACTGATGTTCCTGTCTTTTTATCTCTAGAAACACAAATATATCAATAACAATAGTTTACTTCTTGAGCTTGACATTTACGAAGTTGTTGAAGTTTATCCTGCATTCATCAGTTCTTCTTCTCTGTTTATTGTTGTTTCTCAGAATTTAGTTTGATATTTTTAGTGCACCTTTAATCTCCCTTTCTTTGATTTTTTTCATGTTCATCTGTTTGTGGCACTCATGTGGTTGACTTTTAAAATTAACTTCATATAAATATACAGTAAGACTGTTTCATGAAAGAAATATTTGCAATAACAGGCGGATTAATGTTACTGGATCAGTGCTATTTTGGTATCACTGAGGTTTTATATCTATTCTGTTTTTGTTTTAATTTTAGTTAAAGTCTCAGGTTTTGTGTGTGGTTTTGTCATATGTATGTATTCCTTAAGTTGGCTTTAGAAAGCCAACCTACTGAAATGCTATTTAAATTTCTTCTTCTGAGACTAATATTTCTGACTGCTGCTCCTCCTCGAGCTTTAACTCTCCAAACTCCAAACTCAGCCCAGATCTTCAGACTGATCCGACTTACGCTTTTCCTAAAAATGACGATTAAAACGATTAAAAAATCCCATAGACTTACATTGAGGGAATGTTCAAATGATCAACTCTATTCAAACTCACACTGAGAACACTCCCACAATCCCTTGAGACTCAATCAAACTCACCTTCTATCAACTAGATTTAGAATACATTCAAACTCATTCAAGCTAACTGCTAATTATGCTAACAACATGCTAGTAACTTGTTAATCATGCTAGAAACCTGCTATAAACATGCTAGCAACTTGGTAAACATGCTAGAAATATGCCAACAACATTGGTAATCACGTTACAGTCATGCTAACAACATGCTAATCATCTTAGACACATACTAGCAACTTGCTAATCATGTTAGAAACATGCAAATCAGGTTAGAAACAGGCTAGCAACTTGCTAATCATGTTAGAAACATGCTAATCATGTTAGAAAACATGCTAATCAGGTTAGAAACAGGTTAGCAACTTGCTAATCATGTTAGAAACATGTTAGCAACATGCTAACCATGTTAGTAACATGCTAATCAGGTTAGAAACAGGCTAGCAACTTGCTAATCATGTTAGAAACATGTTAATCATGTTAGAAAACATGCTAATCAGGTTAGAAACAGGCTAGCAACATGCTAATCATGTTAGAAACATGATAGCAACATGCTAATCATGTTAGTAACATGCTAATCAGGTTAGAAACAGGCTAGCAACTTGCTAATCATGTTAGAAACAGGCTAGCAACTTGGCAATCACGTTAGAAACATGTTAATCAGTTTAGAAACAGGCTAATCAGGTTAGAAACAGGCTAGCAACTTGGCAATCATGTTAGAAACGTGTTAATCATGTTAGAAAACATGCTAATCAGGTTAGAAACAGGCTAGCAACTTGCTAATCATGTTAGAAACATGCTTGCAACATGCTAATCATGTTAGCAACTTGCTAATCATGTTAGAAATAGGCTAGCAAATTTTGGCAATCATGTTAGAAAACATGCTAATCAGGTTAGAAATAGGCTAGCAACTTGCTAATCATGTTAGAAACATGCAAATCAGGTTAGAAACAGGCTAGCAACTTGCTAATCATGTTAGAAACATGCTAGCAACATGCTAATCATGTTAGCAACTTGCTAATCATGTTAGAAATAGGCTAGCAATTGGCAATCATGTTAGAAACATGTTAATCATGTTAGAAAACATGCTAATCAGGTTAGAAACAGGCTAGCAACTTGCTAATCATATTAGAAACATGCTAGCAACATGCTAATAATGTTAGAAACAGGCTAGCAACTTGCTTATCATGTTAGAAACAGGCTAGCAACTTGGCAATCATGTTAGAAACATGTTAATCATGTTAGAAAACATGCTAATCAGGTTAGAAACAGGCTAGCAACTTGCTAATCATGTTAGAAACAGGCTAGCAACATGCTAATCATGTTAGAAACATGTTAATCATGTTAGAAAACATGCTAATCAGGTTAGAAACATGCTAGCAACTTGTTAATCATGTGAGGAAACATGCTAACAACTTGTTAATCATGCTAATAACATGTTAGCAACATACCAATAGCTTGCTAATCATGCTAGAAACATGTAGTACACAGTATACAGTATTAACAATAAGCCTGACAATGAAACAGATGGAATTGACTCTTAAAAACAATTAAACAAATGCAACAACAGCTCGTCACACATTCATCTGGAACTTTCGTTAATGTTTCTAAACGTGGAAATAACAATTAATAACAGTTTTTTCCTGAGCTTGTTCAAATGTAAGATTTTCTTGAGATGAAAAATATATGAAAATTAAGTGAGTTTTTGCTTAAAAACTTGAAATCTGTGCCAATGAGGTTTTTGAATTCGATTTATTTTTCTGGTGTCCATTGTCAAATATGTTTTCGTTTAATTTTCACTCGTATGAATGTTTACATATTTGTACTGGACAACAAGACAAAAATACTGAGGAAGAACATTTCTTGCAGTGTTTTATTTCTGCTTTGTTTATTTATTGTTTTCATAATTTAGTAAAACATTGATGTTTCGGTCGTTGCTGTTGTTTCTCCTGCTGAAAGTAAGTTAGTTTTCAACACAGGACTAATAAAACCTGCTCTGATTACAGGTTCAGACACACAGATAGTTCATGTTTGAGTTTGATGAGGGGGTTTAGATCTGCATTTACTATTTTATGATCCATGATTAAAATACCACTGCTTTTAAACAACCATGAATTATCATGTTTTCTGTCTTGTTTCTCTGAGTTGTTTCTCTAATTTTTCTTGAAGGTGACTTACAGAAGACATTCCTTACATAAGACAGAGACACACTGTCTGCACTGCTGCATGAAGTTCTTTTGTTCATCATCTTTTGTTTTCTCCAGAAGAAAGTCAGTGCTACAGGTTTGGAAGCTTTAGTTCAACCAGAGCTTTAATGGTCTGACAGCTGGTTCAACGCTGGAACACTCGAGTCCTAAAACTCCTCCTGATGACTGGACTGTTGATTTAGTCTCCTTCTGTTCTGAGTTTGTCAAAACCATCCAGAGGTCAAATGTTAAGGGTCAACAGCGAAGGGGTCGAGGAGCCAAAGTGTCCTCTAGAATTTGTTGCCAGAAACACAGTCAAAGCTGAGAACAGAGAGAACTTGAATTTGGTAGCAACTTGCTAATCATGCTAGAAACAGGCTAGCAACTTGCTAATCATGCTAGAAACAGGCTAGCAACTTGCTAATCATGCTAGAAACAGGCTAGCAACTTGTTAGCAACATACCAACAGCTTGTTAATCATGCTACAGTTTTCATGCTCAAGTTAGAAACATGTTACCAACTTGCTAATCATGTTACAAACATGCTAGAAACATGCCTATAACAACAGCTTGCTAATCATGAAACATGCTAGCAACTTGCTAATCATGATAGAAACATGTTAATCATGCTGGAAACATGCTAGCATTTTGTTAATCATGCTAATAATATGTTAGCAACATAAGAACAGCTTGTTAATCATGAAACATGTTAACAACTTGCTAATAATGCTAGAAACATGTTAGTAACTTCCTAATCATGTTAAAAACATGCTAATGACATGCTAGTAACTTGCTAATAATGTTAGAAACATGCTAGCAACTTGTTAATCATAATAGAAAAATGCTAGCAACTTGTTAGTCAAGTTAGAAACATGTTAGAAATATGCTAACAACTTGTTAATCATGTTGGAAACATGTTAGTAACTTGCTAATCATGTTAGAAACATGCTAATAACATGTTAGCAATATAACAGCTTGCTAATCACGTTCGAAACATGCTAATGACATGTCAGTAACTTGCTAATCATGTTAGAAACATGCTAATAACATGTTAACAATATAACAACAGCTTGCTAATCACTTTCGAAACATGCTAATGACATGTTAGTAAATTGCTAATCATGTTAGTAACTTGCTAATCATGTTAGAAACATGCTAGCAACTTGTTAATCATGCTAGAAACATTCTGTAAACACTTTTAACAACTTGCTAATAATGTTAGAAACATGCTAGTCATGCTAAAACATGCTAGCAACTTGTTAATCATGATAAAAAATGCTAGCAACTTGTTAGTCAAGCTACAAACATGTTAGAAATATGCTATTAACATGTCAGCAATAAAATAACAGCTTGCTAATCATGAAACATGCTAGCAACTTGCTAATCATGATAGAAACATGTTATCAACATGCTAGCAACATGTTAATAATGCTGGAAACATGCTAGCATTTTGTTAATCATGCTAATAATATGTTAGCAACATAAGAACAGCTTGTTAATCATGAAACATGCTAGCAACTTGCTAATCATGATAGAAACATGTTAGCAACATGCTAGCAACATGTTAATCATGCTGGAAACATGCTAGCATTTTGTTAATCATGCTAATAATATGTTAGCAACATAAGAACAGCTTCGCTAATCATGAAACATGTTAACAACTTGCTAATAATGCTAGAAACATGTTAGTAACTTCCTAATCATGCTAGAAACATTCTGTAAACACTTTTAACAACTTGCTAATAATGTTAGAAACATGCTAGTCATGCTAAAACATGCTAGCAACTTGTTAATCATGATAAAAAAAATGCTAGCAACTTGTTAGTCAAGCTACAAACATGTTAGAAATATGCTAATAACATGTCAGCAATAAAACAACAGCTTGCTAATCATGAAACATGCTAGCAACTTGCTAATCATGATAGAAACATGTTATCAACATGCTAACAACATGTTAATCATGTTGGAAACATGCTAGCATTTTGTTAAGCATGCTACCCAGATAGCAAGAACGTTTGGGCCAAATGTGGCTGAAAGCTGTCACGTTTGGCCTAGGTATGGCATGGCTGAGCACATATGGGCCAAACTTGTACCATATATGTTTTGCCATGGCTTTAGAATTGGAGGGAATTTTCATTTGGGTGACTTTTTGTATTAAGGTATATGGCCCATATGACAGTACACAGACAAGAGCCATATTTGGCTAGGCTATGGCACATCCTGAAATATGTTAACTTATGGTTAACATTTGGCTTTTACTTGGAAAAACACACATAACCTGCTATAGTCATGTGTGGCTGGTTTGAGGCAGTCCAAATGTCAGCCCATTCATTCATTCTTCCTGTATTCCTATTGGTGGATTACTGAAAATTTGAAAATATATGTCCGTTATTTCCCGCTCTGCTCCTGAATCTACAGCAGCCTTTGCCCAGACACACTCTTATTCAGGTAAGTGCAGTTTTGGTGTTTTAAATGTTTTCTAGGGAAGTAATGGTATGCTTATTCGTACAGAAAAAAATTGTGTGCTTAGGTATGTGTACCGAACAAACACAGTTTCGTTTTGACCACGATCATGTGCTGAATTCATATGCATGAATAAAACGTCACTATACATACCTGCTGTCCAGAAATCATGATAAGATTTGGGTTTTGTTATTTTCGATAAGTCTCATCTTTAAAATTATGTCTATTATATCAGAAAATTTAAACGATAAATGCCTTTTTGACGCTCTTTGATGTTACGTGACAGACCGCTGTAAGTAATGTTACAAGCGGAGAGCGCATGAATGCGATCATCCTTTCTCCTTTCTACTAGTTATAACGTGATTTAAAAACTAACAAATCTTTCGTCTCACGTAATCTCAATTAGTTTGAATACCGTCGAAAAATGCTAATAAAACAGGATTACCTTTACCACCAGCGAGCACTCATGTCATGGCTTGTTTTAATATTCAAATATCTAATACTAATTATGATATGCTAATAATCTTTTTTCTCTCCTTTTTCCTGACAGATTGTGAAAGAAAGGCTGGTGAGACTTACTAAAAGTATCCATTATTGTACATTTATTTACTCATTTGACATTTACACCACATTTTATGTTCTGTATTGTACTTCTGTTATTAAAATTGTATTATATTAAAAATGTCTGTGAATCAATTTTGTGTTTAATACGTGTTTAAGATTTACTGTGTAATTGGTATTTTAAATAAATAATAGGTGTGGCATAAATATGGTTAAATTATGGCTTTTGATCTATCAGCCACATGTGGTCCACATAGGGGCCATTGCCCTTTACAGAACTCAGCCATATAAGAATACCACATAAGATCCATATATCAGCCACATCTGTTTTCATGATTTGGCTCATTTTAGGTTGGGTTATGGCACTGTTTTGGTTCGGTTCTGGGTAAAAAGATGTGGACCAGTTTTGGGCCGGGGAACCTAAACTTATCTGGGCCACACTTTAGCTGTTGGTATGGGCCAGATCCGGCCCAGAGGAAATTTGCTGACTGGGTAATAATATGTTAGCAACATAAGAACAGCTTGCTAATCATGAAACATGTTAACAACTTGCTAATAATGCTAGAAACATGTTAGTAACTTCCTAATCATGTTAAAAACATGCTAATGACATGTTAGTAACTTGCTAATCATGATAGAAAAATGCTAGCAACTTGTTAGTCAAGTTAGAAACATGTTAGCAATATAACAACAGCTTGCTAATCACGTTCGAAACATGCTAATGACATGTTAGTAACTTGCTAATCATGTTAGAAACATGCTAATAACATGTTAACAATATAACAACAGCTTGCTAATCACTTTCGAAACATGCTAATGACAGGTTAGTAACTTGCTAGTCATGTTAGAAACATGCTAGCAACTTGTTAATCGTGCTAGAAACATCCTGTAAACATGTTAACAACTTGTTAACAATGCTAGAAACATGTTAGTAACTTCCTAATCATGTTAAAAACATGCTAATGACATGCTAGTAACTTGCTAATAATGTTAGAAACATGCTAGCAACTTGTTAATCATAATAGAAAAATGCTAGCAACTTGTTAGTCAAGCTAGAAACATGTTAGAAATATGCTAACAACTTGCTAATCATGTTAGAAACATGCTAATAACATGTTAGCAATATAACAACAGCTTGCTAATCACGTTCGAAACATGCTAATGACATGTTAGTAACTTGCTAATCATGTTAGAAACATGCTAATAACATGTTAGCAATATAACAACAGCTTGCTAATCATGTTCGAAACATGCTAATGACATGTTAGTAATTGCTAATCATGTTAGTAACTTGCTAATCATGTTAGAAACATGCTAGCAACTTGTTAATCATGCTAGAAACATTCTGTAAACACTTTTAACAACTTGCTAATAATGTTAGAAACATGCTAGTCATGGTAAAACATGCTAGCAACTTGTTAATCATGATAAAAAAATGCTAGCAACTTGTTAGTCAAGCTAGAAACATGTTAGAAATATGCTAGCAACTTGCTAATCATGCTAGAAACAAGCTAACAACTTGTTAACCATGCTGGAAGCATGTTAGCAACTTGCTAATCATGTTACAAACATGTTACAAACATGCTAATAACATGTCAGCAATAAAACAACAGCTTGCTAATCATGAAACATGCTAGCAACATGTTAATCATGCTAGAAACATGCTAGCATTTTGTTAATCATGCTAATAATATGTTAGCGACATAAGAACAGCTTGTTAATCATGAAACATGCTAGCAACTTGTTAATCATGATAGAAACATCCTGTAAACATGTTAACAACTTGTTAACAATGCTAGAAACATGTTAGTAACTTCCTAATCATGTTAAAAACATGCTAATGACATGTTAATAAATTGCTAGCATCATTGCTAGCCATTCCTAGTGTGTCAAGCTGGATTATAAACATCTGTGGAACAAGGTTACTTGCTCTAGTTCACTCGCATGCCACCTCGCTTCAGAGGTATTGTTTACACTTCGGTACAGAACAACGCATGTTCTTCGGTCGGAAGTACATGCACACTGCTTGTAGGGTGCCGTGGAAACGGTCCCTTTAGCGAACAGTGAGTCAGGCTGTTTAAGGCCGTTACTTCCTCGTTCCCAAGAAAGACGGTGGACTCAACAGACATCTGAACCAGGCCCTCATGTGACGGCTTTTCAGAATGTTAACTTAAAACAGATCCTCGCGCAAAAAATGCCCAGGGACTGCTTTCTGTCTGTGGATATGAAAAGACGCGTACTTTCACATACAAATAGCATCCCGTCACAGACCGTTCTTGAGGTTTGCTTTGAGGGAGTGGCTTACCAGTATACACTCCTTCCTTGTTGACTGTCCCTGGCCCCTCGCACATTTACAAAATGTGTAGACGCGGCTCTTTCCCCTCTGGGACAGATGGGAATCCGCGTTCTGAACTACCTCGATGACTGGCTACTGCTAGCCGACTCAGAACGTCAACTGATCGCTCACAGGTCGTTACTGCTCAACCACCTGAAGCGTTAGGGTTGAAAATCAACATGTCCTAGAATTGTTTGACTCCCAGACAACAAATTTCCTTTCTGGGTACAGTCATAGACTCGATTCAGATGCGAGCTTGGATTACATCGGAATGCTCCCAAACTATTCAGCGAGCGGCAATGTCTTTCAAGTTGGGAACGTCACGTCCCCTGAAAGCATCTCAGAGGATCATCGGCCTTATGGCCGCTGTGTCCTCTGTGATTCCTCTGGGCCTGTTGTGGATGCGACCCCTACAGTATTGGCTAAAAGCTTACGTTCCGTCCCACGCCTGGCGCCTAGGCCGTGCTTACATCAAGGTAAGCCACCGCTGTCTCAAGCTGTGGCTCCTTGGACATCTACTCGCCTGTATATGTCAGGCATTCAGTTGGGAATGACCTCCAGGAGGAAGGTGGTCACGACAGACGCTTCCAGCTGGGGCACTCTGTACGAAGGCGACCCAGCGTTCGGCTCCTGGTCAATCCACGAGCAACGCTTACACATTAACTGTCTCGAAATGATGGCAGTGTGTCTGGCCTTAGAAACCTTCCTCCCAGCCCTAAAAGGACATCATGTCTTAGTGCAGTCAGTCAGCATGTCGGCAGTAGCCTACATCAACCGCCAGGGCGGCCTCAGGTCTTGTTCCATTTACAGGTTGACGCAACGTCTCCTGTTATGGGCACAGAAAAAACTCCTCTCACTACGAGCGGTTCACGTGCCGGGCAGATTGAACCAAGGAGCGGACATGTTGTCGAGGAACAACATGGCTCTGGGTGAATGGAGGCTGCACCCTCTATCGGTTCAGAGAAAATGGTCAGTTTTCGGGCAGGGCAGAGGTCGACCTCTTCGCCTCCGAAGACAACTATCACTGCCCAATTTATCATTCTCAAACTGTTGTCTATCATTCTCCTGAAGCTGGCCGTACGATTGGCAGAAACGACTTGGTCGTTTAGTTTCTTAGAGGCGCTCGACGGTTGAACCCTCCTCGCCCTAAAACTGTGCCTATATGGGACTTGTCTATAGTCCTAAGAGCTCTCAAAGGGGCGCCCTTTGAGCCACTCGCATCGATCGGCTTGAGGGCCTTGACGTTGAAAACTGCTCTATTTTTGGCCCTGGCATCGCTCAAAAGAGTGAGTGACTTGCAAGCCCTGTCTGTCAGCGCTGCATGTCTCGAATTTGGGCCTAATGACTGCAAGGTCATCCTTCAGCCACGCAGTGGCTATGTACTGAAGTGCACTCAACGTCGTTTGGAGCCCAGGTCATTTCCCTTCTGGCCCTCCTTACAGCAGATGGCGAACAGGGGCCCAACCTGCTGTGTCCTATCAGGACACTCAGAGTCTGTGTTGAGCGTTCTGCGTCTTTCAGACAATCAGAACAGCTCTTTGTATGCTTTGGAGGTCGCACTAAAGGGCTGCCAGTTACAAAGCAAAGATTGTCACGGTGGATTGTTGACGCTATAGCCTTGGCTTATGCCTCGGCTGACCTACAGTGCCCTGTCGGGGTGAAGGCCACTCCAGCAGAGGCGTGGTCTAGCGGAGTTTCCATTGGGGAGATCTGTGCGGCCACCGGTTGGTCGTCGCTGTCTACCTTTAAAGTGCCCCTATTATGCCTTTTCAAATATGATATTTCATGTAGTGTGTCATGTAGCTGTATGTGAACATAAACTATCTGCAAAGTTGTGACGCCGACAGTGCACGATAAATGAAGTTTTTGTCTATCAAAAAAAAAGAGTCGGCGCACATTCGCCTAAACGAGTCGTCAGCAATTCGAATCCTTTTCTGTTACGGCCACACGTCACGAACTAACACATTTGCATAATGTCCGGCCACGTTCTATGTCGCGAACAACTTGCCTGCCCACAAACAGTACAATTTTCACATCATGTCAAGAAGACGCTGTATCCTGCGCTGTGAGAGTAAATTTGTTTTATATGCCTTTCCGAAAGATGAATCTACAAAGAATGAGTGGTTAACATTCATTTTTTCAACAACACCTCAGCAGTACAATTCCAATCTTGTGTTGTGTTCGCGTCATTTTACTGATGACTGCTTTTCCAATCTTGGGGAGTAACGTTACAACGCGGGATTCACCAAACGCTTGGTTTTAAAAAATGGATCAGTGCCCAGTTTATTTGGACCGGCTTGCTCCTCTGAACTTCTACCTGTAAGTATGATTAATAATTGATGATTGTATTTTCTAGCGATCGTTCAAAATACGTCTTTGTGTACTTTATGGTGTGTAACAACCCCGCACATGTCTTGGTAACCGGCTAACTTGCGTTTCTGTAGTTCTGTTGTTCAGCTGTGAGTGCAATGTAGTCTAAAAATCGTGATTGATGCAGCTTGACTGTCTGTCTGCCTTATTAGTTTAAGTAATGATAATGATAAACGATGGCTTAACGCAGTGTTATGCATTATACAATGTTGAAGTTCACAACGTAGAGGTGTGCCCGGTTCGCTTACAAAAGCAAATTGCAAGCACTTTCCACAGTTAACATATGACACTTACCACTGAGAAACGTCCTGCTCCAGTCGTGCTTGCAAAACAGTTTCTTGTCGATGTGCCACTTCAACCGTTATCGTCAGACTCCGGCTCGAATTGATAGGGTAAAATCGAGCCCATCTTTTTTATGTATTGACAGGTCTCCACAGCTGTCATTCAGTTATGCCAATGGGCGTTTTGTTTTGCACTGAAGTGGTAGACCGCAGGACTGCACCATCTGACCAATCACAGCAGTGAGGGCTCACGGAAAGGAGGGGTTTAGAGAGACTGATTCTTCGAACTGCTTCACACGAGTCGTTTACGAATCATTTAGAAACGGGGTAAAATTAAATCTATTTTTGGAGAAAACGAGTTAGTTCTCTCTCACCTCCTTAACTAGTGGGTGGAGTTATTTAAAAAAAAACAGACCTCAGGTTAACCTTGGGTCTCTTATTAGCTCAGGTCTTTTTGGGCCCTCAAGAAGTGTCCTTAGACTGAGCCACTGAGCAGGCTAGTTCTGTTCTTGCTTTTAGCACGGCGTGACTGGATACGTTCCCCATAAGCAGTCGTCAAAAATGACGACGCAACGAGAGTTACCTTTCGAAGGGGAACGCTCCGGTTACTCACATAACCTCGGTTCCCTGAGATAAGGGAACGAGCGTTGCGTAAGCTGCCGTGCTAAAGTTGCACGCGAGTCGATGGCTGTCGCTTCAGTCGTTTGATTCTGATGAAATGGCGCCTTTCGCCGACCTATAGAGCAGTCGGCTCCGCCCTTCTTGGCGGGCTAAAGCGCCATTGGTTTGTGCAACTTCACCAACGTTAACAAATCAGGCTTCAGTATCGGAGTAAACAGGAGTTTCCCCATAAGCAGTCGTCAAAAATGACTATGACTATGAATATTAATATTTCGCAATTTTAGTGCATTTTCAATCAAATAAATGCAGCCGTGGTGAACAGAAGAGACTTCTTTAAAAAAAAAAAAAAAAAAAAGACTTGGCTTGTACTGGCTGACGTTTCTCTTATGGTTATGCAATTAGTTGCAGGTTAGTTTCAATTGACTTTAAACACAGGTTTGTGCTTCTAGAGGATGTATCTCATAAAAGGACTCTGAATGTTGGCTCTGGTGATCGGCTTCATCAAGAGTTCAGCGGTATGGAAGTGATATTGTGTTTGATTGAATTACACATCAGCTTTGGTTTTGTCTGGGTTGTAAATTCTTTTGAAATGGAGAGCAAAGCAGATGTTCATCGATGTCATGGAAAATATTGCAGTAAACATTGTGCAGATTTTAATTTCGGGGAAGCTCCAGCGCGCGTCTCGCTTTCAGCACCAAACCAAACCAGGAAACACCATCTGCTCACTTTTGGACGATCTTTCATTCTGCAGATCATCAATGCTAGATTACTAAATTAACTCCATTGGATGCCTTTATATAATGCATTAATGCCTTTATAATATATTATATTCTACATTGTAATGCATTATATCTTTTCATAAATAATATAACCAAAGTTAAAATACATTATGCATGTTTGCAGATTTCTTTTTGCATCTAAAAGTAGTTGTTTGTCATGTTTCAATGCATTTTACTTTCTAAATCTGTAACAATGAATAGATAAGTGTTATAATGCATTACAAATGTGGTTACAATTAATCATGAAATCATATAAATGGATTAGAAAGTGCATTACAAGGTTTTTTTAGAATTCTGAATTTACATAATTTTTTTTTTAATTTTAAGTTTACTTCTTACATTTAATAATTCTAAGTTTACATCTTGCAATTCATTTTTTTAGAATTTTGAGTTTACATCTTGCAATTGTATGTTTCTTTGTTTTTTGTAATAATAGTTCTGTCTTGTCCTATATATATATATATATATATATATATATATATATATATATATATTAGAATTTTGAGTTTACAGAATCTTACATTTAAGAATTCTAAGTTTACATCTTGCAATTATTATTTTTTTAATTTTAAGTTTACATCTTGTAATTATTTTTTTTTTTTTAATAATAATTCTATTTACATCTTGTCCTCTATTTTTTTTTCAGAATTCTGAGTCTACATTTTTTTAGAATTTTGAGTTTACTTCTTACAATTCATTTTTTTCTTTTTAAAATTCTAAGTTTACATCTTGTAATTATTTGTTGTTTTTTTTAATAATAATTCTGTTTACATCTTGTCTATTTTTTTATATATATAAATATATAAATATATATAAATATATATATTTTTATATATATATTGTAATTATTTGTTGTTTTTTTAATAATAATTCTGTTTACATCTTGTCTATTTTTTTATATATATAAATATATATATATATATATAAATATATATATTTTTTATATATTTTTTATATATATATATATATATATTAGAATTTTGAGTTTACAGAATCTTACATTTAAGAATTCTAAGTTTACATCTTGCAATTATTATTTTTTTAATTTTAAGTTTACATCTTGTAATTATTTGTTGTTGTTTTTTATAATAATTCTATTTACATCTTGTCCTCTATTTTTTTTTTCAGAATTCTGAGTCTACATTTTTTTAGAATTTTGAGTTTACTTCTTACAATTCATTTTTTTCTTTTTAAAATTCTAAGTTTACATCTTGCTTTTTAATTTTGCTTTTATTATTTTTTTTTTTCCCATCTTGCAATTGTTTGTTTGTTTTTTGTAATAATAATTCTGTTTACATCTTGTCCTATATATCTTTTTTAGAATTTTAAGTTTGTCCTCTAGTTTTTTTAAATTCTGAGTTAACATCTTGCTTTTTTTAGAATTTTAAGTTCATTACATTTAAAAATTCTAAGTTTACATCTTGCAATTTTTTTTTTTTAATTTTGAGTTTCCATCTTGAAATTCTTTGTTTGTTTATTTAATAATAATTCTGTTTATATCTTGTCCTCTGTTTTCTAGAAGTCTGAGTTTACATCATTTTTTTATTTTGAGTTTACTTGTTACGTTTAAGAATTCTAAGTTTACATCTTGCAATTCATTTTTTAATAGTTAATTTAAACTAAAACCAAAAAACTAAAACAATTTTTTTTTTGCTTATTTTATTAACTTATTTTATTGTAGCTAGCTGCAAAGGAAATATTTTTCATTTTCATTTATAGACAAAATTAAAATGAAAAAAATGTGAAAATAAAAATGAATGAATGAACTTAATGAAAAAATAAAATTTATTTTTGAGTTGAATTGTGCTGCTGTTTCAGACACTGCAAAATACAATGTATGGGAAAAAAAAATGAATGCATATGAAATAAATGGGTTGTATTACTGTAGGCCTGAGCCGTTTTTAATCAGTTCATAGCTGTTATGAATTATTTGTTAGATCTGGCCAGCCAGATCAGAAAGATGAAAAATCATAATATTATCAGTAACTTTTGGACGTCAATGCCACTGAAATAGTTGCTGCACTTGAGTCTTTTTCCATCTTTCGTAGTTATTTTTCTCATTCACATCTTGTGTCTATCTCTCTGTCTGTACACTACAATATCAAAGACATTTTTCAGCTCCCCACAGATTTTAACGGGCAACCGTTTTATTGCAGAAGAAAACAGAAAACCCCAAAAGTCAAAAGGTTTAAAAATAGACTCTGCTCAGATGAATTCATCACAGAAGCACAGGACAAACGTTTAGTGTTTGTTTGTGAGTGTGCAGATGGACTCTCCAGCGTATTCGCCTCAGTAATGATAGATGATGAATTTCTGTCTCTAAATGACTCGACCCTCATCAACTCATAAAGGCCTGACAAACTCTTTGAAATTCATCAGATCTTTAAAAGATACTCAGAGTTTGGATTGAGGCGCTTGAGAAGTTCACTGAATTTCTGTGGTGTTTTCTCTAGAGTTTGCAGTCGTATCAACTATAATAAGATAAACCTGACATTAATGGCGTGTAAAGAGCAAACAAACTGCATTGTGGAACAGAGTTTGTGTTATTAAGGATGGAAATCAGAACTGCTTTGTTTGTACAGGTGCTTAACATAATTGAATTGGACTTTTTGACATTTAGGGCTTGGAAAAACCTTAAATAGCAATGTTCCTGAAGAGGTGCTTGAATTAGGTCTATTGAAAGTTGAATTATGGTTTAGTTTTTTAAGTATAAGCACAAAAAAACATCAGACTTTTTCACTTATTTGAGTTAATGTCATTAAACTAGAGAGCTAAGCCAGTAGTAGTGCTGACAGTGTCGTGTAAACATGACTGAAGACGCGAAAAGTGGAACAGATGAACCGAATCAATTGAGTGAGTCATTTACGCTGGAACCGCTACGATTGATTCAAACCCGTGACTTTGGTCATTCAGTTCAAGCGATTCGCTAGCAAAAACCAGATCATATTAAAAGAGCCGTTTGTTTTTGAACTTCGACTTTGTAATCATTTTTAAAAACACGTATCGGATTGCGTATCACAAATCATTTGATTCAGATCAGGACATAAAGCGGGTTCACAAATCATTTGAGTCAGATCCAATCTTTGCAGCGATTCGCGAATCATTTGCGTCAGATCGAATCTTTGCAGCGATTTGTGAATCATTTGCGTCAGATCGAATCTTTGCAGCGATTTGTGAATCATTTGCATCAGATCGGGTCTTCAAATCGCGAATCATTTGCGTCAGATCGAATCTTTGCAGCGATTTGCGAATCATTTGATTTAGATCGAATCTTTGCAGCGATTCGTGAATCATTTGCTTCAGATCGAATCTTTGCAGCAATTCGTGAATCATTTGCTTCAGATCGAATCTTTGCAGCGATTCGTGAATCATTTGCGTCAGATCGAATCTTTGCAGCGATTTGTGAATCATTTGCATCAGATCGGGTCTTCAAATCGCGAATCATTTGCGTCAGATCCAATCTTTGCAGCGATTTGCGAATCATTTGATTTAGATCGAATCTTTGCAGCGATTCGTGAATCATTTGCTTCAGATCGAGTCTTTGCAGCGAATCATTTGATTTAGATCGAATCTTTGCAGCGATTCGTGAATCATTTGCTTCAGATCGAATCTTTGCAGCGAATCATTTGATTTAGATCGAATCTTTGCAGCGATTCATGAATCATTTGCTTCAGATCGACTCTTTGCAGCGATTCAGAAATCATTTGCTTCAGATCGAATCTTTGCAGCGATTCGCAAATCATTTGATTTAGATCGAATCTTTGCAGCGATTCGCGAATCATTTGATGAAGATCGAATCTTTGCAGCGATTCGCGAATCATTTGCGTCAGATCGAATCTTTGCAGTGATTCGCGAATCATTTGCGTCAGATAGAATCTTTGCAGTGATTCGCGAATCATTTGCGTCAGATCGAAACTTTGCAGTGATTCGCGAATCATTTGCGTCAGATAGAATCTTTGCAGCGATTCGCGAATCATTTGATGAAGATCGAATCTTTGCAGCGATTCGCGAATCATTTGCGTCAGATCGAATCTTTGCAGTGATTCGCGAATCATTTGCGTCAGATCGAAACTTTGCAGCGATTTGTGAATCATTTGCGTCAGATCGAATCTTTGCAGCGATTCGCGAATCATTTGCGTCAGATCGGGTCTCAATCGCGAATTGCGAATCATTTGATTTGATTGGATCTTTGCAGCGGGTTCTTGAATCATTTCATGAATTGAATGATTCGTGATGTAAAATAAATGCTAGCGAATCATTATTCGCTATATATTATACTATATAATTATGACAAATACTGACATGACTTGTAATATAATTGTTTTTAAATGTTAAAGAGATAGTTTCTTTGGGTAGCCTGACCAGACTTTTCTGACTGTCTACAGATGAGGAGAACCGGAGGAGAAGAAGACCTCACCTGTCCACCTTCTGCTGTCCTCCACACATGAGATGAGATGAGATGAGATGAGATGAGATGAGATGAAAGAGCGAGCGATCCATCAACACTACAGCCATCCTCACCGCTGCATCACATCTGGAGACACTTACAGCTTTTAATCGACTTCAGGAGAGCAGACCTGAAGGTGAATGTAGTGCAAAAGCTCAATGTTCTTCTGAAAATCTTGTGGGACGCCTGAGATATCACTGTTGTCCTCTTAGAATTTGGAGTTTACCTCTTGCTTTTTCTTTTTTTTTTTTTTCTTTTTAGAATTTTAAGTTTACTTCTTACACTTAAAAATTCTAAGTTTGCATTTTGCTATATATTTTTTTTTAATTTTGAGTTTCTATCTTGCATTTCTTTGTTTGTTTGTATTTTTTTGTAATAAGTCTGTTTACATCTTGCCCTCTGTTTATTTTTTTAGAATTTTGAGTTTACATCTTGCACTTATTATTATTTTTTTATTTAGAATAAATAGTAGTTAACATTTACAATTTAATTTACAATTATTATTTTTTTAATTTTAAGTTTCCATCTTGTAATTCTTTGTTTTTTAAAATAATAATTATGTTTACATCTTGTCCGCAATTTTTTTTTTTTTTTTAGAATTCTGAGTTTACTTTTTTTTTTTTTTTTTTTTTTTTTAGAATTTTGAGTTTACTTCTTACATTTAAGAATTCTAAGTTCACATCTTACAATTATTATATTTTTTATTTAGAATTCTGAGTTTACATCTTGCTTTTTTTGAATATTAAGTTTATTTCATACATTTAAGAATTCTAAGTTTCTGTCTTGCAATTATTATTTTTTATTTTATTTTGAGTTTCCATCTTGTAATTCTTTGTTTTTTTTAATTGTTTTCTTAAATAATTCTGTTTACATCTTGCCCTCTATTGTTTTAGAATTCTGAGTTTACATCTTTTTTTTTATTTAGAATTTTGAGTTTAATTCTTAAATTTAAGAATTCTATGTTTACATCTTGCAATAATTTTTTATTTTATTTTGAGTGTTCATCTTGCAATTCTTTGTGTTTTTTAAAATAATTCAGTTTACATCTTGCCCTCTCTTTTTTCAGAATTTTACATTTAAAAATTCTAATAATCTTTTTATTTATTTATTTTGAGTTTCCGTCTTGCAATTGTTTTTTATTATTATTTTTTATAATTCTATTTACATCTTGCCCTCAATTTTTTTTTAAATTTTGAGTTTACATCTTGCAATTATTTTCTTTTAAAATTTAGAGATTCCATCTTGCAATGTTTTTTTTAATAATAATTCTGTTTGCATCTTGTCCTCTATTAATTTTTTTTTTAGAATTTTGAGTTTACTTTTTACATTTAAAATTCTAAGTTTACATTTTGCAACTTATTTTTTTTTTTAATTTTCAGTTTATATCTTACAATTCTGTATGTTTTTGTTTTTTTTCGTTTTTTTTGTTTGTTTCTCATAACTTACTTTTTTCTCTGAATTCTCCATGTACAAGTCAGGAATTCAGGGGAAAGAAGGTCAGAATAGTGAGATGCAAACTCAGAATACTGAGAATTCTAAAGCAGAAAGACTGAAACAGTATGTACTCCAATAATTTTATTAACAACGACAAAAAATATATGTACAGTGTAGGAACCCTGAGAAAAAACAACTTCAATTTTAAATGCAATATGGCTTCATTATATATATAATATGCCATACACATGTATGGTGTTTCTGTTCAGTCAAATCTCTTATTTCTATCTGTTTACTTTTTCTATGCAGCTGCATCGCCCTCTGCTGGACACACTGAAATCATCAAGAGAGTGTTCAAGTTCATCAAGGTTTACAAAGCCAATCATTAAAGTCCGATTCTGATGTTTTTTGATTTTTATCAAACATTTTTAAGAACACAAACAAACAAAATCCACAGAACATCACAATGTAACATTTCAATGATTTAATTTGAACTCTACTGTGATCCTGTGATGATAAAAAAAAAAAAAGATTTCCCTCTTCAAAAAAATTAAGATTTAATGAACAAATATTTTTAAACTTAACACTTTTTAACACTTTACCCAAAACATTCAGACAAATATAATAAAGACATGACAGTAAGATTGATCCTCTTCACATTAAATCATCATGTTCAGTTTGAGCTCCTTCATTGATGCATTATTAAAACAACAACAACAAAAATAATTGTGAGTTTATATCTCACAATTCAGACTTAATTTCCGTCATAATTGGGATTTTATATCTTCCAGTTGCATGTTTTCGTTTTGTTTTTGTTTTTTTTTTAGAATTTTGATTTTACTTACATTTAAGAATTCTTTTAATAATTCTTTTAAGAATATTATATAATATTACAATATTTTTTGCTATATATTTTTTTTATTTTGAGTTTATCTTGCAATTATTTGTATTTGTTTTTTAAAATAATTCAGTTTACATCTTGCCCTCTCTTTTCAGAATTTTACTTCTTACATTTAAAAAATATAATCTTTTTATTTATTTATTTTTATTTTGAGTTTGCATCTTGCAATTATTTTCTTTTAAAATTTAGAGATTCCATCTTGCAATGTTTAAAAATAATAATAATTCTGTTTACATCTTGTCCTCTATTATTTATTTTTTTTAATTTTGAGTTTGCTTCAGTTTACTAAATATTATTTGCTATATTTTTTTTTATTTTGAGTTTATCTTGCAATTATTTGTTTTTGTTTTTTAAAATAATTCAGTTTACATCTTGTCCCTTTTTTTTTTAGAATTCTTCTTACATTTAAAAATTATAATAATCTTTTTATTTATTTATTTTTTATTTTGAGTTTACATCTTGCAATTATTTTATTTTAAAATTTAGAGATTCCATCTTGCAATGTTTTTTTTTTAAAATAATAATTCTGTTTACATCTTGTCCTCTTAATTTTTTTTTTTATAATTTTGAGTTTGCTTCAGTTTACTAAATATTATTTGCTATATATATTTTTTTTATTTTGAGTTTATCTTGCAATGTTTGTTTTTGTTTTTTAAAAATAATTCTGTTTACATCTTGTCCCTTTTTTTTTTTTTTTTAGAATTCTTACATTTAAGAATTCTACATTTACATCTTGCAATTGTGATGAAAAAATGCCATAAATGTGATATGCAAACTCAGAATTCTGAGAAAATGTCAGAACTGCAATATATAAAATCTCACAATTGCAGTTTTAAGGACAAGTCAGAATTGCAAGACAAAAAAAGCATGTATGGTGCGATATCAACTTGCAATTGGGAAAAAAGGTTGCGTTTATCTTTCTTTATATTTTTATTCTGTTTCCATATGTGTGTCCTTCATTGTGCTCCTGCAGACGTGTGGTTGGTCTCCTCGCAGGAGCAGAAGGGGAAGGTCCCGCAGCAGGGCTGCAGCCAGGGTTTCCAGAGGATGTTTGCCCACGTCAGCTGTTTCTCCACCGGTGTCAGAGTTCTGCGGTGCTCCGTCACGGCCCGCTCCACCCGCTCCAGCACCTCTGTCAACCGCGCTTCGGTGTCCGCTGAGAGCGGATGGCTCTCTGACGCATCCCTGCTGAGATCGAACACCAGCGGAGGGCTGTGGTGCGTCACATGATCACCGTGACACATGCAGACTTTGGTGTCGTAACAGCCGATGGCTCCCGCTGGAGAGAAGTTCGGTGTGAAGAAATGGACCTTGAAGATGGAGTCACCTGAAGACGGTATGTTTAAGCTTGATTAGTACAAAAAAATTAATAAGAATTGCAATTTGAGTTTGAACAATATCTGTCATGTGTCTGTTTTGTGAGTATGACATATGGAATGCCAAAGCTGCCAAAAAAAAAAAAAGAATAAAAATAAAAATAAAAAATAAAAATACATATATATATATATATATATATA
Organism: Garra rufa; assembly: GCF_049309525.1. Classification (NCBI taxonomy): domain Eukaryota; kingdom Metazoa; phylum Chordata; class Actinopteri; order Cypriniformes; family Cyprinidae; genus Garra; species Garra rufa. The sequence goes on along the minus strand of NC_133368.1, from coordinate 50,713,081 downwards.
TATACTCACAATAGTCATTTGTTTATTATTTATTTATTTTGCATTTCCTTGTAGATTTATATATTTATTTGTATTTTTTTATTTTACATTCCTTTGTGTGTGTGTGTGTGTGTGTATATATATATATATATATATATATATATATATATATATATATATATATATATATATATATTAGTACAAAAAGATTAAGAATTTGATTCTGAGTTTGAACAATATCTGTCACAGCATGCATCTGTTTTGAGTATGACATATGGAATGCCAAAGCTGCCAAAATAATTAATATATATAAATTATATATATACTCACAATACTCATTTGTTGATTATTTATTTATTTTGCATTTCCTTGTAGATTTATATATTTATGTATTTTTGTTATTTTACATTCCTTTGTATATATATATATATATATAAATAATTCTAATTCTAAATAAGTTAGAAACATGTTAGCAACATGCTAATCATGCTAGAAACATGCTACCAACATGTTAGTAACTTGCTAATCATGCTAGCTACATGCTAGTAGCATGTTAAGTAAGTTAGAAAAATGCTGCTAAACATGCTAGAAACATGTTAGAAACATGCTAGTAACTTGCTAATCATGCTAGCAACATGCTAGTAACATGTTAAATAAGTTAGAAACATGTTAACAACATGCTAATCATGTTAGAAACATGCTAACAAAATGTTAGTAACTTGCTAATCATGCTAGTTACATGCTAGTAACATGTTAAGTAAGTTAGAAACATGCTAGAAACATGTTAGAAACATGTTAGAAACATGCTAGTAACTTGCTAATCATGCTAGCAATAAGTTAGAAACATGTTAACAACATGCTAATCATGTTAGAAACATGGTAACAAAATGTTAGTAACTTGCTAATCATGCTAGTTACATGCTAGTAACATGTTAAATAAGTTATAAACATGTTAGCAACATGCTAATCATGTTAGAAACATGCTAACAAAATGTTAGTAACTTGCTAATCATGCTAGTTACATGCTAGTAACATGTTAAATAAGTTAGAAACATGTTAGCAACATGCTAATCATGTTAGAAACATGCTAACAAAATGTTAGTAACTTGCTAACCATGCTAGTTACATGCCAGTAACGTTAAATAAGTTAGAAACATGCTAGCAACATGTTAAAACATGCTATCTATCCATTCATCCATCTATCTGACAGACTGTATTGCCTTCAAAACATTCAAGCTTTAAGCTTTAAAACTACTTTAAACTTCAATCTTTTTCGGACTGAAAACCAAAAAATGTCACACTTTCTCATCCGGCTTTTTCAAGCCAACTGAAAGTATGTCTTGACAAACTTTTTTATCAAACTAGAAATCTTTTGGAACCTTATAAATGTCTTTCCTGTCACTTCTGATCAATTTAATGCACCCTTGATAAATAAGAGTGTTCTGAGCCCAATTGTTTGATCCGTAGTGTATGTGTGTTTGAGTCACTCACTGTGGGGCGGGTGCCAGCGTACAGCGTTCAGGTAAATGCCGCAGTAGTGGAACATAAACTCGTGCTCTGAGCGATTGGTTTTGGCCTCCAGTAGAGGCATCAGATCATGACCGTCCAGAATCCTCACAGAATCACAAGACAGCACTTAGACAGCATTTTCTGGGTGGTTGCTAGGCTATACTAATGATATTGTGTATTATTTCCAAAGCTGCATATCTTTTCTGCAGCACTAGTTGCTATCTGAGCTACAGAAGTATAGAGTGTTTAGTATGTAAGTGCTAGTGTTGTAGTGTTGTACCTGTCCTCCGGCAGAGCTCCGCCTGCCAGCTTCACCACTGTGGGAAAAACATCCATCAGACTAGTTGGTTCTGCCACTACCTGTCCCGGTGTGAGACGTCCAGGCCAGCGGAATATTCCCGGCACTCGGATTCCTCCCTCCCAGCCGCCCATGGCTTTACCACCTAGACATATGAGAGGGTTAGTAATGACAAAATCAGATCTTTTCAGCATCAACATTGCTCTAAATGTCTGTTTTTGTGTTTCCTACCGCGATAGATTCCATTCCAGCCTCCATTCGGACCGTATTCGATGTGGCCGCCGTGGTCAGAGGTGAAGTACATCAAGGTTTTCTCGGACAGGCCAAGCCTTTCAATGGTCTCCACCATTCTACCTGTGATCAGATGCACGATATTCATGAATAATCTGTGATCATAGTAATCTCGAATCTTTAAACAGGCAACATTAAATTAATACCCATAGCTCCTGACAATATATTGATGTCTTATGAAGCGAAATGATAAGTCTTAAGGTGACACTTGGTGTTCTTGGTGGAAGCATTGCTAGGGTGTTCTGGGTGGTTGCTAGGGTGTTGTTAGGGTTATACCTGGGTGATCTGTGTGGAAGTGTTGCTAGGGTGTTCTGGGTGGTTGCTACGATGTTGTTAGGGTGATACTTGGGTGTTGTGAGTGGTTCCTAAAGTGTTGCTAGGGTGTTCTGGGTGGTTGCTAGGGTGTTGTTAGGGTTATACCTGGGTGATCTGTGTGGAAGTGTTGCTAGGGTGTTCTGGGTGGTTGCTACGATGTTGTTAGGGTGATACTTGGGTGTTGTGAGTGGTTCCTAAAGTGTTGCTAGGGTGTTCTGGGTGGTTTCTAGGGTGTTGTTAGGGTGATACTTGGTGGAGGCATTACTAGTGTGTTCTGGGTGGTTGCTAGGATGTTGTTAGGGTGATACTAGGACGTTCTGAGCGGTTCCTAAAGTGTTGCTAGGGTGTTCTGATGGTTGATAAGATGATACTTGGGTGTTCTGTGTGGTTTCTGGGGTGTTGTTAGGGTTATACTTGGGAGTTCTGGGTGGAAGTGTTGCTAGAGTGTTCTGGGTGGTTGCTAGGGTGGTGTTAGAGTGATACTTGGGTATTCTTGGTGGTAGCATTGTTAGGGTGTTCTAGGTGGTTGCTAGGATGGTGTTAGAGTGATACTTGGGTGTTCTGGGTGGAAGTGTTGCTAGAGTGTTCTGGGTGGTTACTAGGATGTTGTTAGGGTGATACTTGGATTTTCTGAGTGGTTCCTAAAGTGTTGCTAGGGTGTTCTTGGTGGCTGCTAGGGTGTTGTGCGTGGCAGTGTTGCTAGAATGTTCTGGGCGGTTGCTATGGTGTTAGGGTGATACTTGGGAGTTCTGAGTGGAAGTGTTACTAGAGTGTTCTGGGTGGTTGCTATGGTGTTGTTAGGGTGATACTCGGATGTTCTGAATGGTTCCTAAACCACTGGTAGGGTGTTCTGATGGTTTCTAAGGTGCTACCTGAGTGTTCTGGGTGGTTGCTAGGGTGTTGTTAGGGTGATACTTGGATGTTCTGAGTGGTTCCTAAAGCATTGGTAGGCTGTTGTGATGGTTGCTAAGATTATACTTGGGTGTCCTAGGTGGTTGCTAGGATGTTAGGTTAATTGTCGGATGTTCTGAGAGGTTCCTTAAATGTTGCTAGGGTGTTCTGGTGTTGTTAGGGTGATTCTTAGGTTTTATGCATTAAAAAACTGCTAGGGTGTTCTGATGGTTGCTAAGGTGATACTTGTCCTGGGTGGTTTCTAGGTTGTTATTAAGGTGATACTGCAAGAAACTGGACATTATTACCTGTAATCCAGAGCCTCAGACAAATAGGGAAATCTGATTTATTATTATTTTTTTCTGTAAACTGATTCTTTAGAGCAGTTTGTTGATTCAGTTCACTAGTTTATGTATTTAGACAATGATATACCATATATGCAGTTAAAGCATTGCAGCACCCAGTAATGATGTGAAACACTGATGTTTTAGAATCTGCAAAATAACAGGGATCATACCAAATTTCTTTTTTTATTTTAATTTAGTTCTGACCTGTATAAGATATTTGACAGATGCTTACATATAGTCCACAAGAGAAAATAATAGTTGAAAACGGACCTTTCTGTTACATGTGTATTTTTTTAAATGAGAGTGCAAATTAGGGCCTGTTTGCCTGTTGAAAAATGCATTAAAAACACATTCGTATTTTAGAGAATGTACTTCATAAATACAATGCAAACATCATTAATAATTGATCTCATCCATGTATCTCATGTATTATTTCATTACCTGACCTGCGGTTATAACCGCCAGCCGTGCATCACTAGTTCCCACATACGCATATCAGCGGCTCATCTGTATTCAGTCTGAGCTGAACCATTTCCTCAGTTCAGTGATAGTTGGAGGAACTAAGGCACTGAATCAGTTCATTCATCACAAGATCAGATACGCTGATATGTTGGCTCATTGCCTGTTCGAGTGACTGTCAGGCATCTGAAAGTGAGTTTTGATTGAGTAACTAGTAGATATGTGCTGCTTGAGCTGTGAACGGTTTTGATTAACTGGTTCAACTAGTTCACTAACAAATCGGCTCAAAAGAATGATTTTTTCATAAACCAGAAATCACTCCATTAGATAGTAATGCTGTAAATAATGTTCAGTTTCTTGCACAGACTGATTGTTTCACTTCATAAGATCTCATTATATCATCAGGAACATTTTTTTTTGGCTCTCAAAGTGCTGGTAGCCATTGTCTTGCACTTTATAAATCAAGTTTTGATGCTTTCTACGTCTCTTACCAACCATCCAGTCCGCCTCTTCCACGTTGTCACCATACAGCCCATTTTTGCTCTTTCCGGCAAAGCCTTCAGACACGAAGAGGGGCGTGTGCACGAGTGCCAATGAGAGGAAGAGCAGGAAGGGCCTGTCTCTGTGTCTGACATCATAAATCACACGATTAATAATCACCTTAAACCGAAACTGAAGACATTCCCCACCGCAGGCACATGAAATGAGTGCGTGGGAAACAGCATGAGACGTACAGCTGATTTGTCAGGACAAGTCTAATATCTTCTGAATTACCACATGGTGAAGCAGTCATGCATGCAAATCACACCTGAATCTCACGAGACACATCAACAACACGTGAACACATTCAGCAGAGTAAGAAATGATAGTCTGAATGAAGAAAATTAAGCATTATTTAGTTATTTACTAATTAATTTACTGACTACACATCTAATTTTTATTACGGTAATAACAAGATCCTACATTGTAAAGTATTTTTTCAGTTTAATTGATATCTATTTTATTGCAGTATTATAAATCAATATATATTTTTATTACAGTAAAATGAGATGGGTTGTAGGTGGTTGCTAGGGCGTTGTTAGGAATGCTGGGTGGTTGCTAGGATTACTGGTTGGTTGCTAGGGCGTTGCTAGGATTGCTGTGTGGTTTCTAGGGTGTTGCTAGAGTGTTCTGGTGGTTGCTAAAGTGTTTCTAGGGGTTCAAGGTGATTGCTAGGGTGTTCTGGTGGTTGCTAAAGTGTTGCTAGGGTGTTCTGGGTGGTTGCTAGGATGTTGTTAGGGTGATACTTGGATGTTTTGCATGGAAGTGTTGCTAGTTTTTTTTCTGTGGTTGCTAGGGTGTTGCTAGAGTGTTCTGGTGGATCTTAAAGTGTTGCTAGGGTGTTCTGGTTGGTTGCTAAGGTGTTGCTAGAGTGATACTTGGGTTTTCTGCGTGGAAGTGTTTTTAGGGTGTTCTGGGTAGTTGCTAAAGCGTTGTTAGGGTGATACTTGGATGTTCTGAGTGGAAGTGTTGCTAGGGTGTTCTGGCTGGTTTCTAGTGTGTTGTTAAGGTGATACTTGGGTGGTTGCTAGGGTGTTGCTAGAGTGTTCTGGTGGTTGCTAAAGTGTTGTTAGGGTGATACTTGGATGTTTTGCATGGAAGTGTTGCTAGGTTTTTTTTCTGTGGTTGCTAGGGTGTTGCTAAAGTGTTCTGGTGGTTGTTAAAGTGTTGCTAGGGTGTACTGGGTGGTTGCTAAGGTGTTGCTAGAGTGATACTTGGGTTTTCTGCGTGGAACTGTTTCTAGGGTGTTCTGGGTAGTTGCTAAGATGTTGTTAGGGTGATAATTGGATGTTCTGTGTGGAAGTGTTGCTATGTTTTTCCCGGTGGTTGCTAAAGTGTTTCTAGGGGTTCTGGGTGATTGCTAGGGTGTTCTGGTGGTTTCTAAAGTGTTGCTAGGGTGTTCTGGGTGGTTGCTAGGATGTTGTTAGGGTGATACTTGGATGCTCTGAGTGGAAGTGTTGCTAGGGTGTTCCGGGTGGTTGTTAGGATGATACTTAGATATTCTGAGTGGAAGTGTTGTTAGGGTGTTCTGGGTGGTGGCTAAGGTGTTGTTAGGGTGATACTCGGGATTTCTGAGTGGAAGTGTTGCTAGGGTGTTCTGGGTGGTTGCTAGGGTGATACTTGGGTGTTATGCGTGGAAGTGTTGCTAGGGTGCTTCTAAGGTGATACTTGGGTTTTCTGGGTGGAAGTATTGCTAGGGTGTTCTGGGTGGTTTCTAGGGTGTTGTTAAGGTTATACTTGGGTGTTCTGGGTGGTTGCTAGGGTGTTGCTAGAGTGTTCTGGTGGTTGCTAAAGTGTTGCTAGGGTGATACTTGGATCTTCTGCGTGGAAGTGTTGCTAGGGTTTTCTCGGTGGTTGCTAGGGTGTTGCTAGAGTGTTCTGGTAGTTGTTAAAGTGTTGTTAGGTTTTGGGTGGTTGTTTAAGTGTTGCTAGGGTGTTCTGAGTGGTTGCTAAGGTGTTGCTAGAGTGATACTTGGGTTTTCTGCATGGAAGTGTTTCTAGGGTGTTCTGGGTGGTTGCTAGGGTGACACTTGAGTGTTCTGCTGGAAGTTTTGCTAGGGTGTTCTGGGTGGTTGCTAGGGTGTTGTTGGGGTGATACTTGGGTGTTCTGCATGGAGGTGTTGCCTAGGGTGATCTGGGTGGTTGCTAGGGTGTTGTTGGGGTGATACTTGGGTGTTCTTGGAGGTTGCTATGGTGTTGTTAGGGTGATACTTGCATGTTCTGCGTGGACATTGGGCTAGGGTATTCTGGGTGGTTGCTAAAGTAATTTAAAAGTCATAAAGTAGTCTAATTATATTACCTAAAATGTGTAGTGTAATAGATTGTTACTAACTACATATTTTGTCATGTAGTCTGTCATCAGTAACCGATTACATTTAGTAAGTAATCTGCCCACCACAGTTTCTGTGTTCGTTAGTGACTGACAGAAGTCGCACCTCTCCATGAACTGCTCCGCTTCGTTCACCAGCCTTGTGTTCAGCGTCTCCAGCTTCATGGGCTGCTCCACCACCTCGCCGTTCCTCATGAGGATGCAGTTCCAGGTGCGCAGGAGTTCAAAGGGCAAGAACCACACTATGAAGCTCAGCAGTGACAGAATGGCCAGAAACACCACGAGTGTCCAGCTGATCCGCAGCAGACCGGCGGCCCGGACCACGACCAGCGTGAGGAACCCCAGCGCCAGCAGCGCAGACATCTGCCTCAGCTTCTCCTGCACGTCCACCAGGACGCCTTTACCTGCTCCGGGTTTACAGTCTTCGAACAAGGTGAAGGGAAGCCCGTAGAAGAAGTTGAAGCCGTGATTGTTGGGATGATGGCAGTGATCATTTCTGCTCTCGCAGTTCACACCCAAATGCCATTTACCTACAGAGTGAACACATTTATTTATTTAGTTAGTTAGTTATGTATTCTATTTATTTATTTATTTGTTTATGTATTTTTAATAAATACATTTTTGTGTATTTTTTGTTAATTTTCCCCCTCTTTTTTTCCCACTTCCATTTTTCCATGTAAGAATGAAATTGGCTTATTTGCTTTGAAAATAATGTCACAATGCAAAATATCTTTAATAGATTGTTCACCTAAAAATGACTTTTCTGCCATAATTTACTGTCACTTGTGTCGTTTAAAACCTCAGTGACTTTATTTCAGAGTTATCATCATTAACTATAATCTAAAACCATTAACATTTTAGTTTGTTCATTGAAATAAATTAAATGCTAACTTTAGCATTAAGATTAAATAAAAGTAATAAAAAAAATTTCATTAAGTTTAACTTGAAATACTATAATTACTGAAATACTATAAAAACTGAAATAAATAAAAAGTATTATAAAAACAAAAAAAATCTGAAATGTTAACAAATTAAAATTATGATAAAAAAGTAAAGTAAAAAAAAGCAAAAAAAAAATATATATAATTTTTTTCCTTATTTGAAATAAAATAAATCTCAACTTTAATGTTGATGTTAAAATAAAATAAATATTTTAAGGAAAACAATTTCTATTTAGTTTACCTTGAGTACTAAAATAACAAATGAACATCTAAAACATTATACAAAAAAAGACTAAAAACAACAAAATTAACTAAAATGAAAATGCAAAAATCTAAAATTGTTCAATGATCAAACAAACAAATAAAAATGTTAAATATCAATATAACAGTACATTTATCATATCAAAACATCAAACTTTTTTTATCTGTGGAAATAAAATAAATACATCACTAAAACCTATAATTGGTATATCCAAGATATTAAAATAACACACTTTAATCAATTCTTTGAAATCGTCTAAATAAATAAGCTTTCCATTGATGTTTGGCTTGTTCGGATTAGGATAGATTTGAAAATCTTGAATCTGAGGGTGAAAAAAAATCAAAATATTGTGAAATTCACCTTTAAAGTTGTTCAAATGAAGTTCTTATCAATCAAAAATTAAGTTTTATTATATTTACGGTAGAAATTGTACAAAATATCTTTACTTAATATCCAAAGACTTTTGACACAAAAGAAAAATAGATGATTTTGACCCATGCAATGTATATTTGGCCATTGCTACAAATATACCAGACTGGTTTTGTACTCCAGAGTCATATGATTTGTTTTTTGTTTAGTTTTGTTTTGTTTTGACAGTCAGCCGGCTCCAATGTCCCAGTGTTTGGTTCCCAACAAGTTTGTAACAACATGTGGGTGAGTATGTGATCCTTTCTGAGTGATTTATCACTTCAACGGTTTTCTGTATGCATAGTATAATTTTTAATTTTTCAATATGATTCCACTCTATACTAACGGGTGTAAAGTCTTACCCACAATGCCAGTGGTGTAACCCTGCTTCTGCAGAAGTTTAGCGAAGGTGGTTTCATTAGGTGGAAGACCTCCAGATCCAGCGAGGAACAGAATCACCTGAACTCGACCTGTGCTGCCCAGACCTTCATATCAAAACAAACACATAAACCCGCTGATATTTGATCATTCTGAGATTAACGCGTCAGACACGCTGCTTATCTCACAATGAGATGATTTATTGCTCTAAGTGACTGACATTACAAGCCCATCCACAATTAATTTCAGTGTATATGTGTACTTCTCAAAATATATAATTGTATGAACCTTAAATAAATATTTATTTGCATTTCATATTTTTTTCTTACACTTTTGGCCAGTTTTTGTCTTTATTAAATAGGTAGGTCAACTTACTTTGGATATTGTTTGCACAATTTTTATTTATTTTTTTATTCCAGAACACATAGCAATTTTTTGTATTATCTTTAAAATATGCATAATGCATATTACATTTGTATTATGACGTAAAATTATTTATTGATTTTGCAGACGTTAAACATGCACTTAAAACACTCTGCATCCATAAACAATGTTGTTTTCTAGAAAAGAGTTGCATCAAGAACAACACATTTCATTTTATTAGTATGATTATTAAAATGTGCATAATGCCTTTAAATGTGTTATAATCCAATGATTTTGAAGTTATAATTTAAAAATAAATAAATAAATAATAACTGTTGATTTCTAAATAAAAGTTGCATGACTTGTGTGAACTTAAATCTAATATTTATTTGCATTTCATATTTTTTCTGACATTTTCTAGCCATTTTTTGTCTTTATTAGACAGGTAGGTCAACTTATTTTGGATATTGTTTGCACAAACTTTCTTTTTTATTCCAGAACACGTTGCGATTATTATCTTTTAGAAAAGAGTTACATGAAGAGCTACACATTTAATTTTATTAGTATAATTATTAAAATGGGCATAATGCCTTTAAATTTTGTTATAATCTAATGATTTTGAAGTTATAATTTTGTCAAGAAGCAAATATGAAACTATAATTAATAACAGGTTTTATAAATAAATAAATAAATAAAAAATAATTGTTGATATGTCAATAAAAGTTGCATGACAAGTTGCATTTTATTAGTAATATTAATAAAACATGCAGAATGCATATATAATGCAATGCAAATAAAATAAGTATTTTATTTTTTTGCTTAGTTATGATCGTTAAAATAGTCAGGAATACACTACAAATAATGACGTTCTTCCTCAGTATTTTGTCTTGTTTACAAATATCTGAACGTTTTTAAATCAAGATGCATTTACTGGAGAAGTAGGGTTGCAAAGGGGTGGAAAATTTCCAGTAAATTTCCGAAAACTTTCCAAAAATCCCTGGAAGATTAAAAAAAAAAAAAATCCTGGAAAGTTTTTACAATTTCTAGAATGTTTCCGAAATTTACTGGAAATGTTCCACCTTTTTGCAACACCTTTAGCAAAATGACTTAAGATATTACGTTTTCTAAAAAAGAATTTATTAAAATGAAGTGAGTTTTTGCATAAAACAAAAACAACTATCTGCAATTTTGTCTTGGCAACTAACTTAAGTACTAAAATAATATTTATATAAAATACTAAATTTAATAGTAAAAAAAACATGAAAAATAAATTGTTTTATTGTATAAAACTACAAATAATTTTGGTGATGGAAATTGGTTTAAAAAAGTCAGGTAGACTATTAAAATAACAGGTATGTAGAAATATTTAACAAAAAAATAAATATTAAAATGTATGTGTGTGTGTATATATATACACATATATATACACATATACACACATATATATATATAAATATTAAATAAAACACTGAAATGACTAAAATTGCTTATATATATATATATATATATATATATATATATAAAAGCAATTTTAGTATTGTTTATTTATTTCAGTTTTTTATTTTATTATTATTATTTTTTTTATTATTTTTATTTTTTTATTAATGTTTTTTTTAACAAATGTCTGTTACCAAATATTTTTTGTTTTATTTAAAAATATATATATCAGCCAGAATAAGCAGTTAAGCTGCAGCAGAGGTGATGAACAAAAGTGTTTTGTGTGCTTATTTGTTTAAAAATAAGTTTATTTCTCTGAGCCCAATGGCAAATGTTCTTAGTTGAAGCAAAAACGAAATTTTAGCACATTTTTAGAAAACAAAACTTAATGCAATCATTTTGCTTCTCTAATAAATGTAAAATGGTCAAAAGACAAAAATACCGAGGAAGTTTTTTGCATTGCATGAGACTTTTCTGCTGTTATGTGTTGTGTTTCAGAGAGGGACTGGAGGAAGCAGGTGTTTTTGGTTCCTGTGGGTCTCACCGGCGCGTAGAGCGTAGCGTCCCGTCATGAAGGCGGTTCTGCTGGGAGTGCAGAGAGGAGCCGCGGCGAGATGTTGGGTCAGTTTTACTCCATCTGCTGCCAGTCGATCGATGTTTGGAGTCCTTCAAACACAGAAAGTTATTTAATGATTAATCTGGTAGCTGACAATAAACGAATAAATGTTGTTTTAAATCTGTATGCTGTTACGTTTTCAGTAAAACACAAAAGATGATCTGAAGGATCTTCATGCATACAAGTTGTCTATGACTGTCAAGCTCCAAAACAACAGAAAAGTCTTCCCAAATCATGTGAAAACTCACATTTAGATGAGATTTCTGTTTATTTACAGTGAAATCTTCATTCTGCATGGTTAGAGTCAACAGCATTTCCAGATTTTGACATCAAACTTGTCACTAAAGAACATTTTTTGTTTGCACAAGTTTGTTTGTAGCGATAGCCAACAATGCATTGTATGGGTCAAAGTTTTATGCCAAAAATCATTAGGATATTAAGTAAAGACATTTAGTAAATTTCCTACCGTAAATATATCAATACTTAATTTCTGATTAGTAATATGCATGGCTAAGAACTTCATTTGGACAACTTTAAAGGTGATTTTCTCAATATTTAGATTTTTTTTGCACCCTCAGATTGCAGATTTTCAAATAGTTGTATCTCAGCCAAATATTATCCTTATTTATTTAGCTTTCAGGTGATGTATAATTCTCAATTTCTAAAAAAAAAAAAAGGCCCTTATGACTGGTTTTGTGGTCCAAAATCACATATAAACTACTGTATTTTGATATTTTTAAGTGTTTTGTAGCTCAAACAGTAGATCACGGCACTTGCAACTCAAGGTCATGGGTTCGATTCCCAGGGAATGCATGAACTGATTAAAAGTACAATGTGAATGCAATGTAAATCTCTTTAGATAAAAGCCAAATGCATTTATGTTGAAGCTGTTCTGTAATTTTTTGAGGGTGACAAACATGATCACTATGAATTGCTGTATAGAAATAAGCAGATGTTTCTCAATAATCGATCGGATTCATTTTAAACAATATTTGCATTTGTTCTTAACTTGTCTAATTTTCTTTTCCATAACAGGACTGATCAGCACTGAAAACCTCTGTTTACAGGTACCTATTTTGCATATCGTTTGCACAATTATTGCATTTTTATATTGCAGCAGTTCATTCTCAGTTGAACACATAGCAATATTTTTGTATTATTGTTATTATTCAAATATTAAAGTAAAAATTATTTTCTTGTTTTCAGAAAAAAACAAGTCAAAATTAAGTGAGTTCTTGCTTAGAACAATCTGCCATTTCAAACAGAAAACAAGATTATTTTTCTTACCCCATTGGCAGATTATTTAGCTTGTTTCAAGCAAAAATGCACTTAATTTTGACTTTTTACTTCTCTAGAAAATCCTGATTTAAGATTTTTTTTTAGACATTTTGGCTGGAAACAAGACAAACAAATCTAAGTAAGAAAAACATTTTTTGCAGTGTGTAATTTGTTGTAATCTAATGATTTTGAAGTTATAATTTTGTCAGTAAATAAAGCTATAACAGGTTTTGCATCCTTAAAAAATAATAATAATACTTGAGTTCTAAATAAAAGTTGCATGAAGAGTTGCATTTATTAATATTAGTAATATTATTATAATTATTATATATTATTATTATTATTATTATTTGTTTTATTCATAATATTATTAAAATATGCAGAGTGCATATTACATCATTTAATTATTTTAATTATTTTGTTTAGTTATGATTATTAAAATAGACATAACTCCTTTTAATTTGTTGTAATCGAATGATTTTCAAGTTATAATTTTGTCAAAAGGCAAAAAATAAAACTATTAATAATAACAAGTTTTCCACAAATGTTCCTAGCATCCTTAAAAAAATAATAATAATAATTGTTGATTGTTTGATATTATAATTATTATATATTATTATTATTATTTGTTTTCTACAATGTTATTAGACCCTTAAACAAAAACTGTTTGTTAATCTCTAAAAGAAAAAAATAGTGCATGAAGGTTCTTTAGCAATTCTCCTTTTGTGGATAAAATAACATCATATGGGTCTGAAACAACACGAGGGTGAGTGAATATTGACAGAAAACTTAATTAAATCAATTTTTGGTTTTCAGAACGTTCTAGGAACGTTAGCTTTTGGTTCCCAGAACGTTCCCGTAACGTTCCCAAGTATGTCCCTGTTGGTTAGCCAGGAAAGTTTCCAGCATGCGTTTTTTATTAGTCTTATTGTTATTAAAATATGCATAATGTCAAAAAGCAAAAATAAAACTATAAATAATAACTGGTTTTCCTTAATGTTAAGTGGACACGAAATACTCTGCATCCATAAAAAAACCCAATACTTTTTTAATAAAGAGAAAAATAGCTGCATGGAGAGCAACATATTGTATTTTATTATTATTCATATTAATAAAATATGCATAATTGTCATTTAAATATGCAGAATGCATATTATATTAATTATTTTGTTTAGTTATGATTTTTAAAATAGGCATAATTCCTTTTAATTTGTTGTAATCTAATGATTTTGAAGTTATAATTTTGTCAAAAAGCAACAAATAAAACTATAATTGATTAAAGGTTTTTTCACATTGGTTCTTAGCATCATTAAAAAACAAATAAATAATAATAATAATAATAATAATAATTGTTGATTTCAAAATAAAAGTTGCATGAAGAGTTGCATTTTATTCGTAATATTATTAAAATATGCAGAGTGCATATTACATCATTTAATTATTTTAATTATTTTGTTTAGTTATGATTATTAAAATAGGCATAACTTCTTTTAATTCGATGTAATCTAATGATTTTGAAGTTATAATTTTGTCAAAAAGCAACAAATAAAACTATAAATAATAACTGGTTTTCCTTAATGTTAAGTGGACACAAAATACTCTGCATCCATAAAAAAAATAATAATAATAATAATTTTCGATCAAGAGAAAAATAGCTGCATCGAGAGCAACATATTGTATTTTTTTATTATTATTAATATTAATTAATATAATAAAATCTGCATAAATATTATTTAAATATGCAGAATGCATATTACATTAATTATTTTGCTTAGTTATGATTGTTAAAATAGACATACCTCCTTTTAATTTGTTGTAATTTAATGATTTTGAAGTTATAATTTTGTCAAAAAGCAACAAATAAAACTATAATTGATCAAAGGTTTTTTCACAATGGTTCTTAGCATCCTTAAAAAACAAATAAATAATAATAATAATAATAATAATTGTTGATTTCAAAATAAAAGTTGCATGAAGAGTTGCATTTTATTCGTAATATTATTAAAATATGCAGAATGCATATTACATTATTTAATTAAGGAAAGCACGCTCAGTAAATAAATAAACCCAGTGTTTATGATTTTATTTTTAGCTATAAAATTGAAATTATATTATCGTTATAATGCGATTTGACCACTTGGGTGTGGAAGAGCTTATTTTGGACATGAAATTCTGCAAAAAATAGTTTGTTTATGATAAAAAATATATATACATTTTAGCTTTAGAATAATCAGAATCATTTGCAAAGTTTTAATTAGTTTACATGGTTATGACTACTAAAAAAAAAGGAACGTTCTGGGAACGTTCTCTCTAGGTTATCAAAGTAAAACTTCAAAATAACTTGCAGGGAACAATCTGGGAAGGTTCTTTTTAGGTTATAAAATCAAACCCAAAAATTACCTGCAGGGAACATTCTGGAAACATTCTTTAAAGGTTATTAGAAAGAGAACCTACAGGGAACGTTCCTAGAACGTTGTCATTTGGTTCCCAAAAAGAGAACCTACAGGGAATTATACATTTAAATGTGTGCAATGATTATTTGCACAGATATTTAATTGATATCTAAATATTTTAATTTAGATATTTTAATTTAATTATTTAATTTTATTTTATTTATGTTTATTAGAATTAGTAGTAACTGTATAATAATAATTGAAATTGTTTATTATATATTTATTTTGTATTATATACTATATTTATATAATATATAATAAATATAAATGTATAATAAATATCTAATTTATTGTAAACTGTAAAGAAGTAAAAATGTACTAACCCCAAACTTTTGAGCAGTATTGTATATTGTTAAAAAATGTTTATATTTTAAATAAATGCAGTATATTTTGCCAAATTACAAAACAACAATTAAAAAGCATTTAACACTGAACATTTCTTTTTACATTATAGCAGACATTAAAACAAAATTAGTAATATTTATTGGAGTAATATAATATATGCATTATACCACGATGTAAATTATCATAGCTAATTTTATATATTAATTTTAATGTATTTATATTAATTAAACCAGTCATAAGGGTCATTACTTTATTGTTATATATATATATAAATATATAGGGTGCAAAAAAATTAAATACTGAGAAAATCGCCTTTAAATTTGTACAAATGAAGTTCTTAGCAATGCATATTATTAATCAAAAATTAAGTTTTAATATATTTACGGGAGGAAATTTAAAAAATGTCTCCATGGAACAGGATCCTTATTATCTTAATGATTTTTGGCATAAAATACAAATAATTTTGACCCATCCACTGTATTGTTGGCTATTGGTTAAGACTGCTTTTGTGCTCCAGGGCCACATATTTAGCTGAAATAATGAAGGGTACTTCCTCCAAAGAAAATAACCTTTTTGGTTCCCAAAAAAATAACCAAATGGGAACCTGATGGGAAAGTTCTGTGTTTGCTGGGGTTCTTAATTTACCTGATGGTTTCATTTCCATAGCAGCCGATGTCTCCAATGCCCAGATCATCCACCATCATCAGGACAAAGTTGGGTCTTGAATCTGCATTTGTGACACATAAACTAGACTGGAATAGAACCAGCAAACCAGCAAAAAACCTGCAAAAGCACATCAGAGCTGGATTAGTTTCTCTACCAGCTGTCCTATTAATATTTCTTATGAAATCTGCAAATACACCGACCTCAAACTCCAGTTTTCCAGCATCCTTTTCCTCTAAACTGCATTTGAGATGATGATAAACAGAAGAAAAAGCAGCAGAATTATTCGCGAAATTCCCGGATGAACTTTGATTTGAAACACGGAAGTGGCAACAATTCCACACACGTTTCTCTTCTCCTGTGGGAATGAGAGAAGTTTGACCAATAGATGATTTAATGATTGATTTATTAACAGCAGAAACACAAACACGAACACATGAGACGCCAATCCAGCATCAGTGTGCTTTATTTAACGCGGCTTCCAGCTGTTTTCTTCACGTAAGCACAGAGATCAGCTCTCAATCTCACTTTAAGCTGGTTTTATTCGCTTACCTTTTCTTAAACAGTCAGTTTTCGTGATTCCTGGCAGGATTTCTGCTCACTGTCTCTCTGCTGACAGGAGAATATCTCACATTCCCACTGTACCTGTGAAAGACGTAGTATATTTACCGTATTTACGCGTATACAGACGCATTTACTTACTAACGAACCACACAAGCTTGCTTTATTAATGTGTTATTGTCTAATTTGAGGAAAATAAGTGTGTTTTGCTTGGCACACATCTGTGTGATTGTGTTTTTCGTTGTTTTGTTTCAAGCGGAGCGTGTTTAAAGTGAGTGCGCTTCTAGCGGACACTATACGGTAGATTCAAACAAAGAGTCATTTATTTCGGTCATTTTTTAAAGTTTGTTTACTTGGAAACGCTGCTCCTGCATAACTCAGTTATATATTTAAATGTGTGCACTGATTATTTGCACAGCTATTTAATTGATATTTAAATATTTAATTTAAATAATTTAATTTAATTTAATATAATTTAAATCAATTTGCACAGAACATTTAGTAATAATAATAATATGAATTGTACAATTTAAATTATTATTATTATTATTATGTTTATTAGAACTAGTAGTAACTGTATAATAATTGAAATTTTTTATTATATATTTATTTTATATAATATAATTTATATAATATATGTATAATACATATATAATTATTTAGCTTTGAATCAGGTAATAATGTGCATATGTATTAAAAACAACTCACTATCTATCTATCTACACTAAATAATGGTTTTTATTAAAATATAATTTATTCCTGTGATCAAACCTGAATTTTCATCAGCTGTTACTCCAGTCTTAAGTGTCACATGATTTC
>NC_133368.1:50678734-50695099 GCF_049309525.1 Garra rufa | reverse complement strand
CACAGACCCTGCAGTCTCTCACTGCGGAATTTCAATCTCAGATGGCAGTTGTGCGCGGGCTTCTCGACAAGGTGGACTATGTTCAAACGCGAAACGAGAGGCCTGAAACAAGATGTCGTCGGCTGCAAATCGGATGTATCTAAGCTTCAAATAAAGCTGGCAGAATTGGAAGATCGAGAAAGACGCACAATGTTCGATTTGTTGGTCTTGCACCGAACCGCGATACGCTTTCTCCAAGAAATGCTTCCAAAGTGGATCCCTTCGCTCTCAAACAAGCAGATAGTCTTCCGTCTCTGTGCTCAAATTCTGCTATTTAATGCAGCCAAATTCAATAAAACGGTTTTCATTTATATATTAAATAATGGACTACATAACCAGCTCTCAAAGATATTCCTCTACACTAAAATCGTGATTCATAATCACAACATTGTCTAATAAAATCAAATTCCCATACGATTAAGACAATGGCTGTGCTGTGATTTCGGCTATACTTGCATGTAAAATAGAGTTAGAAGCATCAGAATAGTTTTTTATCTGAAAATGCTGCTTCTCTGCCGCTCACTGAACAGAGCAGACGCAAATAGAGAGAGAGGGAGAGCGCGACAGTACCAAAGAGTCTCATAAACTGAATGAGATTTGTCCAAGAAGTTGCGAGATTTGCTAGGGGGGTCTGAAAAGTCGCTAAATCTAGCGACAAAGTCGCCAAGTTGGCAACACTACAGTCTGCATATTACTATACAATCAACAGCCTGAATGTCGTTTTCCAACCTAAAACCCCGCCCCAGGGTCTCTGCGGATCCTTAAAGCAACAATAAGTAACTTTTCCCTCAATGCTCCCTCTACAGGTTAGAAGCAGAATTGTCCATTACCGCTGTTGTAAATAATTTAGCCTACCGTCGTGTCACATGCATGTTATTTGTTTGGAGGCTATCCAGGACCGGCTTTGGAAATAACGATGTCCAGTGACAAGGTAGAGTATGTTTTATGACTTTATAAAATTATGCAAACCTTTTGTGAAGCCTGCCGTAAAGCAAGTCGCATTTGTAGTATCATTTGAACTACAAAAACGCAAACCGACGACCCAAACTTAGATAGCGCTGTTATGACTGATAGAGGGTCGCAAAGCGAATTCGAAAGTGCCGTTTCACCCTGTTATGAGTTGATGAACCACTGACATGAGTTCGGAAACATTATTTTAAGGTAAAAAAAGTTACTTAGTGGGGCTTTAAAAAGTATTAAAACGTCTTAAATAAAATAACGTTTTTTTAAGGTCTTAAAATGTATTAAATTTCGCAAATTTTCGATGTGACGCATTAAATTTCAACAGGACGGTATTAAATTTAATTTGTGCCGAATGAAAGAATATGTTTGGAGAGATATTTTCCCATGCTCGTCCCTGTCTAACAAGACAAAAAAGTAGCGTGAGCCCATGGCACAGGCATAACACATTTAGGGGGCAGTAGTTTCCCTGTAGGCCCAGTGGAAACAGACAAAGAAGTATTTCAGGGTGGCAGACGCGAGCCAAGATGGGCAAGTGCAGGTTCAATGATAATCAAGATGGTAGAATTTAATTTGGGGTACAACTCGAATGTTCAACCTCTGATGATCTATGTGACAAACTGTATCCAGTGTTGCCAGATCAGGTTGACGATTTCCAGGCCAAAAGCTCACCAAAACCCGCCCACTTCAACAAAAACCAGCCCAAATTTTAACTGCCAAAATAATGAGAATTTTATTGCCATGTCAAGGTTGATAAGGACCATTTTTATCTCTTTAAAAAAAGAATAATGACAAAATAAAATAAAGATAAATCAGTTTCACAGGAATACGGATCAAAACAGTCCGAAAATGAAATCTTTTCAAAGGGGAAATTAACCGATGACTTTAACCCTTGGAAAAATACATGCATCATTTTCAATGTCCACAGTAAAAAATTTGCTAATTTCTGTGCAAAAAGTGCACAATAAAGTGATGAGAAACAAATGTAATGTCACTCACAAGTCATCACATCTCACTAACGTAAAAGACGTAAATTGATTGACAGGTCTCTGTTAAACTAAACCAGTAAGGGTTACGTTAAGCAAAAATGAGTTGATTACTGCACTACACATTATATTACTGTGATACTTTAAGCTCTAACGTACTAAAATAACATGACTAATGATAAAAGCAAAGAAAAAAACAGATGATTTTTAAAGCAGCCCAAATTTTGTCTACCCGCCCAATGCGTTATTCTCCGGTCCAAGCCGTTCAAAAGAAGCCCAATTGGGTGGAAACCCGCCCAATCTGGCAACACTGACTGTATCTGTATTCTGTATACATTTATTTTATATTATTGTATTTATCTTTTATTGTACTTTTATTTTATTTATTTATATCTTGCAGGCAATTTGTTTTGATTGCAATTATATTGTAAGGTGGCCTGGATATATATATATATATATATATATATATATATATATATAGGCTGCAAAAAATCTAAATACTGAAAAAAATCGCTTTTTTTCTTCTTCATGGAACATGATTCTTAATATCCTAAGGACTTTTGGCATAAAATAAAAATGTATTGTTGTATATTGCTACAAATATACCTGTGCTGTGACTGTTTTTTTGCTCCAGGGTCACATATATTATAATGTTATATAATATATAGCTGAAATAATGAAGAAGAATCCTCCAAAGAAGGTAAAATTGCTTCAAAAGAGGACCTTTTCATTTATTTGCAGTTATGTTTGTGTCGTTGCATTATGAAACTTTGTGCAATGAAATGCAAACATCGTCATTTAAGTGTAACCAACCCTTTTATTCAAACTCAACACTTATTTACAGAATTTAAAAAACAACAACAAACAAAATAGAAAGAAACGTCCTATGAATTCTATTTGGTCAGATCAAAAGTCAATCATTCCATGGTGTGAGATTTGCTTTTTTACGAATCAAACAAAACTGTGCGATTAATGACACAGTAATGAAACTAAGCGACACTTTTTAAAGTAATGAAATGAAATGCCTCTCCCAAAAGGCTGTCGAATTACACATGCACACGCGCACACACGCATCCCGTCACACTCAAACCACATCAAATTACATTCAAAACCATTATTAACAGTCCTAGTTCTAGTTTAGAACTGTAGTCGAAGCAGTAGGAAGATACAATTATGCAAAAGTTATGCCTTAATCGGCATCAGGAAGTGTAGAAATGATATTTTTGTGCTATTGTTCTGTACTGTGAATGTGTTTGTAAAGTTCGCTCCGGTTCTCTAGATGTGAGTTGTTACAATGTGCTGTTCCAATGTAAAGCAGTTCACAGTAGCTTCAAGGGAATTGGCTGCTTCACTGCTGGAGTTCAGATGATTTCAGGAGAGCATTTGAAACTGCAGATCAACAACAAACACATCAAAATTACAGTAAGCTCTTCACATCAGTCTCATGTGACTTTATTTAATGACAGTGCTTCTCAACTGGTTTTCCCCTTCAGTACACGACTGGACATCACATGCCAACCAGCACAGTACTGGAATTGTTCATTCATTGTATGAAAAGAAACAAAATGTCTTTATAATCAAACACTGACTTCTATTAATATTATCATGATCTGAACGGGCTTCCTTTTATAAATGACATCAACAGCTAAACAGATGAGAAGTGTTAATCCTCCATTCTGAGAGTTTGGTAAGCCTGCTTGTTTTGATCTCTAAATGATGCATGATTATGTGGTTAGTTGAATTTTAGTATTTGCCCTTTCCCTGCAGAACAAGCCTGAGTCCCACCAGCTGAGCAATTCTAACAAGTTTACTAGGGCATTGCTAGGTACTGTAGTTGTTGGGGGTTCTGGGTGGTTGCCAGGGTGTTGCTAGGTAGTCGTTAGAGGGTTCTAGGTGGATAGTAGGCAGTTCGTGGATTCTAGGAGGTTACCAAAGTGTTGCTAGGTAGTTGTTAGGGGGGTTTTAGGTGGTTGCTAGGTGGTAAGGGGATTCTAGGTGGCTACCAGGGTGTTGCTAGATAACTGTTCGGGGGTTCTAGGTGTTTTTTCGGTAGTTGAGGGGTTCTGGTTGGCTACCAGGGTGTTGCTAGGTAACTGTTCGGGGGTTCTAGGTGTTTTTTTTGGTAGTTAAGGGGTTCTGGTTGGTAACCAGGGTGTTGCTAGGTACTTGTTAGGGGGTTCTATGTGGATGTTTGGTAGTTGAGCGGTTCTTTTTAGTTGCCAGGGTGTTGCTAGGTAGTCCTTAGGGGGTTCTAGGTGGTTGCTAAGTAGTTAGGTGATTCTATGTGTTAACCGGGGTGTTGCTAGGTAGCTGTTAGGGGGTTTGGGGTGGTTGTTCGGTAGTTGAGGGGTTCTTGTTAGTGTCCAGGGTGTTGCTAGGTAGCTGTTAGGGGGTTCTGGGTGGTTGTTCAGTAGTTGAGGGGTTCTGGTTGGTAACTAGAGTGTTTCTATGTAGTTGTTAGGATCAGCTGTTCAGGGTTTCTAGGTGGTTGTTCGGTAGTTGAGGGATTCTGGTTGATTATTAGGCTGTTGCTAGGTAGTTGTTAGGGTGTTCTATGTGGTTGTTAGGTAGTTGGGAGGTTTTGGTTGGTTGCCAGGGTGTTATAGGTGGTTGCTCAGTAGTTGGGGGGGGGGGGTATTTCTGGTTTGTTGCCAGGGTGTTGCTAGCAAGTTGTTAGAGGGTTCTAGGTGGATAGTAGGCAGTTCGTGGATTCTAGGAGGTTACCAAAGTGTTGCTAGGTAGTTGTTAGGGGGGTTTTAGGTGGTTGCTAGGTGGTAAGGGGATTCTAGGTGGCTACCAGGGTGTTGCTAGATAACTGTTCGGGGGTTCTAGGTGTTTTTTCGGTAGTTGAGGGGTTCTGGTTGGCTACCAGGGTGTTGCTAGGTAACTGTTCGGGGGTTCTAGGTGTTTTTTTCGGTAGTTAAGGGGTTCTGGTTGGTAACCAGGGTGTTGCTAGGTACTTGTTAGGGGGTTCTATGTGGATGTTTGGTAGTTGAGCGGTTCTTTTTAGTTGCCAGGGTGTTGCTAGGTAGTCCTTAGGGGGTTCTAGGTGGTTGCTAAGTAGTTAGGTGATTCTATGTGTTAACCGGGGTGTTGCTAGGTAGCTGTTAGGGGGTTTGGGGTGGTTGTTCGGTAGTTGAGGGGTTCTTGTTAGTGTCCAGGGTGTTGCTAGGTAGCTGTTAGGGGGTTCTGGGTGGTTGTTCAGTAGTTGAGGGGTTCTGGTTGGTAACTAGAGTGTTACTATGTAGTTGTTAGGATCAGCTGTTCAGGGTTTCTAGGTGGTTGTTCGGTAGTTGAGGGATTCTGGTTGATTATTAGGCTGTTGCTATGTAGTCGTTAGGGTGTTCTATGTGGTTGTTAGGTAGTTGGGAGGTTTTGGTTGGTTGCCAGGGTGTTATAGGTGGTTGCTCAGTAGTTTGGGGGGGGGGGGTATTTCTGGTTTGTTGCCAGGGTGTTGCTAGCAAGTCGTTAGAGGGTTCTAGGTGGATAGTAGGCAGTTCGTGGATTCTAGGAGGTTACCAAAGTGTTGCTGGGTAGTTGTTAGGGGTTTTTTAGGTGGTTGCTAGGTGGTAAGGGGATTCTAGGTGGCTACCAGGGTGTTGCTAGATAACTGTTCGGGGGTTCTAGGTGTTTTTTCGGTAGTTGAGGGGTTCTGGTTGGTAACCAGGGTGTTGCTAGGTACTTGTTAGGGGTTTCTATGTGGATGTTTGGTAGTTGAACGGTTCTTTTTAGTTGCCTGGGTGTTGCTAGGTAGTCCTTAGGGGGTTCTAGGTGGTTGCTAAGTAGTTAGGGGATTCTATGTGTTAACCAGGGTGTTGCTAGGTAGCTGTTAGGGGGTTTGGGGTGGTTGTTCGGTAGTTGAGGGGTTCTTGTTAGTGTCCAGGGTGTTGCTAGGTAGCTGTTAGGGGGTTCTGGGTGGTTGTTCAGTAGTTGAGGGGTTCTGGTTGGTAACTAGAGTGTTACTATGTAGTTGTTAGGATCAGCTGTTCAGGGTTTCTAGGTGGTTGTTCGGTAGTTGAGGGATTCTGGTTGATTATTTGGCTGTTGCTAGGTAGTCGTTAGGGTGTTCTATGTGGTTGTTAGGTAGTTGGGAGGTTTTGGTTGGTTGCCAGGGTGTTATAGGTGGTTGCTCAGTAGTTGGGGGGGGGGGGGGGGGTCTGGTTTGTTGCCAGGGTGTTGCTAGCAAGTCGTTAGGGGGTTCTGGGTTGTTGTTAGGTAGTTGGGGGTTCTGGTTGGTTGCCAGGCTGTTATAGGTGGATGCTCAGTAGTTGGGGGGGAGTTCTGTGTTGTTGCCAGGGTGTTGCTAGGCAGTTGTTAGGGGGTTCTGGGTGGTTGTTAGGTAGTTGGGGGTTCTGGTTGGTTGCCAGGGTGTTATAGGTGTTTGCTCAGTAGTTGGGGGGGAGTTCTGGTTTGTTGCCAGGGTGCTGCTAGGCAGTCGTTAGGGGGTTCTGGGTGGTTGCTAGGTAGTTGTGGGGGGTTCTGAGTGGTTACAATTATCTTTTCTTCCTGCTGAGCAGATCTGAGAGCCACCAGCCACTTGTTTACAGCTCTATCCAATGTCATATAAATACAATAATATTCAGTGAAAACCCAGATTTAAAGGTGAAAATGAGCAGTGAATGTCTCACCCTGTGGGTCGCTCTGCGTGCCGTTCTCTTCTCTGGCGCTCTCTGGGTCACCTGGAGAGAAAGCATATGTTCTCATCATACTCACTGCTTAATCTGTTTTTTTATGTGAGTAAAAGTGTAAAGACCCACACACCTCTCTGGACCTTGAAGCACAGTTTCTTCTTCAGATAAGTGAAGTATCCGGTTATGGCACCAACAGCTGCTACTGCAATCCCACAAACAACACCCACAACCGTACCAGATCCGCTGTCTGCAACAGAAACACCAGGTGAACAAGTTAAAGCAGGTATTTACAGTTGTGTCACTATGTGTATGTATGATTACTCAAGTGTTCTAGGTGGTTTCTACGATGCGATTAATGAGTAAAAATTAGTCTAATTATATAACCTAAAATGTGTAATTTACAAGGATAATTTACAATTTGTTAAGGGGGTTTGTGTGGTTGCTAGGGTATTGCTAGGTTGTCATAAAGAAATTTCTGGGTGAATGTTTGCTGTTTTGCATGAAAAGATTTCCCTCCTCATGTCTCTCTGATCTTCAGGTCTATAGATGTGTTTTTTGCCCCTCCTTCAAAGCAAGTCTGTGGAATTTTTTAAACCTGTTTAATTGTCCAGCAGGTTTAAATATGCAGCATCACTTATTGATATATATGCTTAGTGATTTGAAGAAACCCCCATTGCTATAACAGTGATGCTTGACTGAACAAAAACCAGTAATAACATGATCATTTCCAGTTAATTGTCTGTAATACCTGCTGTCCCACCCAGTCTAACAGACACAACAGATCTGCTTTTTTTTATATTCTGCTTCATGCCTTCACTAAAGTCAACAAACATGGATCAATTGTTAAAATAACTTTTTTTTTTATAATATCAGTGGAAAAGAAAAAAACTAGAATCATGTAATGGCCCACTAGATGGCAGTATTTTATTGGAGCTACTTCAGGTTTATACTGGAGCCTATTTCTACCACATATGAAATAATAATAATAATAATGATTTCATAAATCAAAATTATGACATAAAATCAAAACTAAATAATTAAAACATAATTATGAGATAAAGGCCAAAACTATAAAAAAAACTAAGTCATAACTGAGATTAAAAGTCAATTTATGGCAAAAAAAAATATGACATAACTTTTTATCTCATAATTTTTACATTTTATCTAATAATTTCAGCTACTTATTTCTTCCATGAAACATGTCAGATGATTTTAATCAGAATTGTGTTTTATGACATTATGCCCTAAAGAATAATTTATAATTTAGATGATTTTATTTCAATGATGTTGCATAATTTTTTTTTTCTTCTCATAATTATGGTCGGTTGCCAGGGTGTTGCTAAGTAGTCGTTAGGGGGTTCTAAGTTGTTGTCTGGTAGTTGAGGGGTTCTGTTTGGTTACTAGGGTGTTGCCAGGCAGTTGTTAGGGCATTCTAAGTGGTTGTTTGGTAGTTGAGAGGTTATGCTTGGTTACCAGGGTGTTGCTAGGCAGTTGTTATGGGGTTCTAGGTGGTTGTTCGGCAGTTAAAAGATTCTAGGTGAGAACCTCCTATAGACTACCTAGTTACACCCTAGTAACCCTAAATCCCCAACACCCTAGTAACAACCCTGAACACTCTAGCAACCACCCAGAACCCCCTAATGACTACCTGGCAACACCCTAGTAACCACCCCAAATCACCAACACCCTAGTCACAATCCTGAACCCCCCAATGACTACCTAGCAACACCATAGTAACCACCCCAAATCCCCAACGCCCTAGTAACAACTCTGAACCCCCTAGCAACCACCCAGAACCCCTTATATACTACCTAGCTACACCTAAGTAACCACCCCGAACCCCCAACACCCTAGTAACAACCCCGAACCCCCTAAAGACTACCTAGCCTTATTAGATAGTAAGGGGATTCTAGGTGGTTGCCAGGGTGTTGCTAGCTAGATGTTAGATGGTTCTTGGTGGTTGTTTGGTAGTTGAGGGGTTCTGGTTGGTTACCAGGGTGTTTCAAGGCAGTTGTTATGGGGTTCTAGGTGGTTGTTTGGCAGTTAGGAGATTCTATGTGCTTACCAGTGTATTGCCAGCTAGATGTTAGATGGTTCTAGGTGGTTGCTAGGCAGTTGGGGGTTCTGGTTGGTTGCCAGGGTGTTGCTAGGTAGTCATTAGGGAGTTCTAGGTGGTTGTTCAGTAGATGAGGGGTTCTGCTTGGTTACCAGGATGTTGCTAGTGGGTTCTAGGTGGCTCCTAGGTAGCTAGGGGATTCTAGGTGGTTTCCAGGGTGTGGCTAGGTAGTCGTTAAGGAGTTCTAGGTGGTTGCTAGGCAGTAGGGGGTTCTGGTTGGTTACCAGGGTGTTGCTAGGTAGTTGTTATGGGGTTCTAGGTGGCTACTAGGTAGTTAGGAGATTCTAGGTGGTTGCCATGGTGTTGCTAGGTAATTGTTAAGGAGTTCTAGGTGGTTGCTAGGCAGTTGGGGGTTCTGGTTGGTTACCAGGGTGTTGCTAGGTAGTCGTTAGTGGATTCTAGGTGGTTGTTCGGTATTGTGATTTGTGACACCATAACCTAAAGAATAATCAATAATTGAAATTATTTTTTTCAATGATGTTCCATCATTTCAACTTTTTTCTCATAATTTTAATTCATGTCTGAATTTAGCTTTTTTTCTACAAACCCACATTATTTCTTTCTTCCATGAAGCATGTTAGATTATTTTAGTCAGAATATTTTAATCTCATAATTCAACATTTTAATGTATAATGACTTAGTATATCATAATTGTGACCCTTTTCTCATAATTATGACTTTTTATGTCAATTTTGAAAGAAATGTAGACTGGAAACAAGATATGTTTTAACTATACAAGTCTTCAGTTTATACGCCTGTCAATTTCTGATATTATGAAGCAGGCATTTCACGTGGCTACAAGTTGGTTTGTGCTTCAGTTTTTATCACAAGCACTAGTACAGCACTGATACTTATCAACAGTCTACCCACAATGCTCTGCTGCGGAGAAGCATCAGTACACCCGTCACAGTCGGTCCCACCGGACGCCTCCTCTATGCCGCAGGATTCGGCGGAGTGGAGCGAGAGTCGACACATGCAGTGACAGGAGGAATGTTTGTGAGGGAAAAGCCCTCAAAGAGACGACAGACAAGACCGAACCTGATTTACAGATCCTGCAGGAGATGAAAGAGAGCGAAAGTGCCTCCCGCAGAACAAAAGACGCTCAACAGGAGTTTATTTACTCAGTGACACAGAAGAACCATGAGAGGAAACGTGGCTTCTGACACTCATGGATAATAAGAAGAAAAACTGAGCCATGATTATTCTGTCATCATTTACCTGCTCTCATGTCACTCCAATCACATTTTTGTTTTTAGTAGATTCAAAGTGACTGATGAAAGACGAATAAAAGTAATTGGTCAAAGAGCCGACAATATCTGCTGTATATTCTGACTAACATCATCTAACAAGCTTCATCGAAGGAAGGAAATAAGGGTAATTTAGATTAGATTAGATTTACTGCAGTGACAATAAAGTTTAATCTAATCTAATGACTCTTATGTCTTTTCTTCCATGAAACATGTTAGATTTCACTGGTCAAAATGTGTTTTATAAAGTTTTTTTTTTTACCTTACTCTAAACCCTTTTTTTTTCCTTCCATGAAACATGTTGGATGACTGTGCCAGAATGTATGTGTTTTATAACATCAGTCTATAAAATGACACGGCACCAGGTTTTACATCACTGGTTCCTGCATGTGTTGAATGCAACGTGTTCAACAACTGATCACTGTTTGTTCTGAACACATGAGGCAGAATAAGGAACGAGCAGATCTTTTGTGTCTGTTAGACTGGGTGGGACGACAGGTGTTACAGATGATCAACTCATGCAGGAGATCATGATCACATTATTACTGGTGTTTGTTCAGTCAAGCATCACTGTTATCAGTGCTCAGCGTTAGGAGTTTGTTCAAAACACTAAGAATTAGTACTTATAAGTGACTAAATATTTTCACCTGCTGGACAAGAAAACTGTTGTAAAAAAAACTCAGACTTGCTTTAAAGAAGGGAAATCAAGCCACATCTACAGACCTGAAGATCAGAGGGATGTGAGGGAGCAACAACCTAGAACCCTCTAATGACTACCCAGCAAATGCCCTAGTAACCACCCCAAACCCCCAACACTGTAGTAACCACCCCAAGCTCCCTAACAACTACCTAGCAACATACTAGTAACCACCCCGAACCCCCTAACAACTACATAGCAACACCCTAGCAACCACCCCAAATCTCCAACGCCCTAGTAACAACCCTGAACCCCCTAGCAACCACCAAGAATCCCATATAGACTACCTAGCTACACCCTAGTAACCACACGAACCCCCAACGTCCTAGTAACCACCCCAAACTTCCTAACAACTACCTAGCAACCACCCAGAACACCCCAATGACTACCTAGTCACACCCTAGTAACCACCCCGAACCCTCAACGTCCTAGTAACCATCCCAAACTTCCTAACAACTACCTAGCAACCACCCAGAACCCCTTATATACTACCTAGCTAAACCCTAGCAACCACCCAGAACCCCCACCACCCTAGTAACCACCCCAAATTCTCTATTAACTACCTAGCAACTACCCAGAACCCCCTAATGACTACCTAGCAACACTCTAGTGACCACCACAAATCTCCAAAGCCCTGGTAACCATCTTAAACTGTCTATCAACTACCTAGCAATCACCCAGAACCCTCTAATGACTACCTAGCAACACCCTAGTGACCACCACAAATCCCCAACACCCTATTAACCATCCCAAACTCTCTATCAACTACCTAGCAACCACCCGGAACCCCCTAATGACTACCTAGCAACACCCTAGTAACCACCCCAAACTCTCTATTAACTACCTAGCAACTACCCGGAACCCCCTAATGACTACCTAGCAACACCCTAGTGACCACCACAAATCTCTAATGCCCTGGTAATCATCTTAAATTCTCTATCAACTACCTAGCAACCACCCAGAACTCCCTAATGACTACCTAGCAACACCCAAGTAACCACCCCAAATCCCCAACGTTCTAGTAATCAACCCAAACCCCCTAACAACAAGAATCCAATCCGAACACTCGAGCACTCTGACTTTGACAAATATCTAACATTTAAAAGATGTTTGTTTAAATGATGTAGTTGGAGAGTATGATACCGTTGGGCTCAGAAACGGCTCCAGCGCTGCGAGCTGTAATGAAAGAGAAAACATAATGAGATTAATCACATATCGGCAATAACCGCTGCTGTGTAATTTGAAGAAAACACAGTTGCCCTGCTTTTTTCTTTGTTTATTGTAGATGCTTTTTCCTGCACATATTAAGTCAATGTATTAACCCAAAATCCTATAAAGTCTAAAGGAAAACTCAAAACTTCACGAAACCTGGTGAGCACATGCGACAGGTGATTCTAAACAAGCATGCAAAGTTTTAAGAAGATCGGACCGCAGTTGGCGCTATAACAGTAAATGTTACAAAACATGTTAAATTACCTGGATTTGCAAAAAAGGCTTGCTACATAATGTTTTTTTTATATGTGCTTACAGTAAATGCCCTAAAGCGCTTGAACCCCAGTTATCGCTGCTTGCAGCTATATTTATTATTTATTTTGGTTTATTTTCAGGAAATGCCTAATATGCCAGTATCTCTGATGCTTAGAAGCCTAGCACCTTTGATTCAAGCCGTAATTATTGTATATACAATATTTGATTACAAAAACTTCATTTTTAATGTTTTTAAATCTAAAAGATCTTGTAAAAATGACAAAATGATATAAAACAAAAAGTGCCATACCTTTGCCTTGACCTGCGCTGCGTCTGTCTGCATCTCCTTCCACTTTAAGCAAATATAATTAACATATTAACACATAATTAACATATAAATAAATACATACATACATAGATATAAATCACATAAAGCAAATGTACTGATTGCGTACTGAATATGGAGACATCATTAATTTAGAATCAAGCTGAATTCGTAAATGTAATTTATATATGATTTTGTTTCAAAAGCAGCCTTTGAGAAAAATATTGCATGTTTATGTGTTTTTATGGGCATGTATGGATTGTTACCGTGATCCAGTGGTAGTGCGTCCTCGTCTGTGTAGGAAATGATAAATTGTATTATTTGTTATTTATTTGCACACTGTCTAACTCAATGCACACAAGTTTTGTGCTGAAATGCTGCAGGTGAAGTGGTGCATCTGGTTGGTGAGTTTAGATCTCTTACTGTGAATCTCTAATCATCTCTTTTAATCGACAGTTTTCACTCACCAAACCAGGAGCAGCAAATAAATGAGGTGTGAGATCACTAACAAGAAACTGAGTAAATCAGACACACACCAGTAAATTCTGTTCCAGTTCAGTCATGCATTAGTTGAGCACTTGAAATGCACTCAAATCGCAGAGAAATGGGTTTTTTTATGTGCAGTGCTGTGAGATGTGTCATGTGCAAAGCCATTGGACAGGGCTGACGAGGTTTGGAATTTACCTGCAAGCCTGAGATATTTGTGTATTGGCTGCCATAAAATACTCAAAGGTTTAGAATAATTAAGATAGTTTTAATGTTTTTGAATGAAGTCTCTGAATTTCAGGGTCTCTGCTCACCAAGGCTGCGTTTATTTGATTAAAAAATCATGTAAGATAATATTATTATTACTGTTAAAATTGTTGTTGTTTTTTGTGAATCTGTTATAAATATAGCTGCAAGCAGTGATTATCGGGTTTCAAAGCACTTTAAGGCATTTAAGCACATGAAAAAAGACATTATGTAGCAAGCATTTTTGCAAATCCAGGTCATTTACCGTAGAAATATTATGTTTTGTAATGTTTATGACTGTTATAGCGCCAGCTGTGGTCTGATCTCTATGCTTGTTTAACATCACCTGTCGCATGTGTTCACCAGGTTTCGTGAAGTTTTGAGTTTTCCTTTAGGCTTTACAGGACTTTGGGGTAAATTTTTCCAGATTGAGCGAAAAACCTAGGACTTGTTTGTAAAAGTAGGTTATTTATCAATTCATCATTTATCAAACAATTTGATTGGCAGCAGTGCTTCTAGAAGCAAAGTTGAGGAGTTTGATCGTATGATACGAATATCGCGTGTATGTGCAGAAAAACCATGCAACGTACAATCGTTTACGACCTTGAAAAATCGTCCCCCAGTTGCCAATTTCTTTTACATTTCTCTCAGACCTTTAGGGCCGTGAGTCAAACAGGTCCACCAAGTTTCGTTCCAATCGGCCTTCATTAACCATGTCTAATAGGTGCTCAAATTTCGTCGGCTAATGGTGGCCATGTTTTTTGAGATACCCAAATGTCCTTCTAGACACTTGTGGCACTTTGGACCAAGACTATGCACAGCGATTTTCATGTTGATAGGACAAATGGTTGTGTAGGTATAGCCCTTTTTTATGTTTTTTTTTTTACTCTTATAGCGCCACCAAGTGGCCAATCTCTGCAATTTTTGTCCTGTGACCTCAGATTAAGCTCTAACATAAGTGTTCTGAGTTTGATGAAGATATCTCATTCCGTTCAGGAATTATAGGCAGTTTACTAAAGTAGCCCTGCCCCTTTCCAACGTTTTGGCGTCCCTTTGCGATGGTGAGTCGAAAGTTAGACCTTTTATTATTATTATTATTATTGATATTCAAATCTCCAGAGAATCTTTCCGCAATGGTTTGGTTCCGATCGGGCGAAAAACCTAGGACGAGTTTGCAACAAAAAAAAAATCAAAAATAGCTTGTGTGACAACTTTAGTTTGGCTTAAGAAAGCCTAGCTTAAACGTTTAAAGCAGCTGTAAAAGCTTAAAGTTTTGAACTTTACATAGATAGATTCGATTAGATGATTAACATGTTGCTAGCATGATTAGAATGTAGTTAGCATTATTAGCAAGTTAATAGCATTCCATTAGCAAGTTGATAGCATGTTTCTATCATGATTAGCAAGTTGTTAGCATGTTGCTAACATGTTTCTAGCATAATTAACATCACTTGCATTATTAGCATATCATTATCAAGTTGCTAGCTTGTTTCTAACATGATTAGTAAATTGCTAGCATGTTTCTAACATTATTAGCAAGTTGCTAACATGTTCTAGCACGATTATGTTTCGAAGCTAGAACACATTTCTAGCATGATTAACAACTTGTTAGCATATTTCTAGCATGATTAGCAAGTTGCTAGCATGGTTTTTACATGTTTCTAGCTTAACTAGCAAGTTTCTAGCTTAATTAGCAAGTTTCTAGCATGTTTCTAGAATGATTAGCATGTTTATAGCATGCTTAACATGGTTAGCACGTTTATAGCATGTTTAACATGATTATCACATTATTTACATGTCATTAGCATGACTGATAAGTTACTACCATGTTTCAAGCATGATTAGCAAGCTACTAGCATGTTGCTAACATGATTATCAAGTTACTAGCATGATTGCAGTTGCTAGGCTAGGCTAGATAGTTCAATAGATTAGAAATAGTTGATAGAAGGGCAGTTTGATTGAGTCTCAAGGGATTGTGGGAGTGTTCTCAGTGTGAGTTTGAATAGAGTTGATCATTTGAACATCCCCTCAATGTAAGTCTATGGGATTTTAATGATTTTTAATCTTCAGTTTGATAAACTATAAGTGAGATCAGTCTGAAAAGCTGGCCTGAGTTTGGTGGTCTTAGATTAAAACTCTAGGAGGAGTAGCGTTCAGAAATTTAGTATAAGAAGGAGAATAAACCTTCACAATTTTATCCCATTTTTGATCAAATAAATGCAGGCTTGGTGGGCAGAAGAGACTTAATTTAAAAACATTAAATGTTTGAGTTCTAGTACACATCTGTTTATTATACAAGTGGAGAAGGTGAAAGCTCAAGACTAATGGCTGCAGTCTCTAAATGATGGAGAATGTAAGTATAATTCATCAACAGCACAGCATTATGGTATTATAACTGTAATAGTCAGGGATCATTTATGTATTATATTTTTTATGTATCTATTTCAGATTTAAGGCACATAGTTTGATCGCCTGCTAAAGCTAAAGCTAATGATTTGTGATCATCTCTTACCTGTATCTTCACCGAAAGCATCAGAAAGATCAAATCCTTTAGAATGAACTGAGAAAACACAAAACACATGTAAACACAGCTGAATGTGACTGACAGTAAAACGTCCATGGTGTTCAGACTGTATTAAATGACAGATGATCCAGTGTCTAACCTTCCTCTGCGTCATCAACGTCCACAGGTTCCTCTGGTACAGGGGTCACAGCTAGAAAAATTCAAACGTTTGTGAATACTAACATAATAGTATATACAATTTTTATAGTAATATAAATTGTAACAAAAATATATCTAAAAAATTAACAAGCTTCATTTTTCTTACATGATAGCAATGAGAATGTGCTTAATTGTCACACAAATAATGTAAATATTAAAAATATCTAAAATTAATATTTAAAAATTAATATTTAAAAAACACGTTTTACATGTTAAATATTTTATATTATATATATTTTTGGGTTTTTTACATGCTAGCAATGCAAATTTGGAGAATGTGCTTAATTGTCACAAAATAATCTAAACATATATATATATATGTATATGTATGTATATATGTATATATGTATAAAAATCTAAAATTAATATTTAAAAAATAACATTATTTTACATGTTAAATATTATATATATATATATATATATATATATATATATATATATAT
>NC_133368.1:50657121-50678234 GCF_049309525.1 Garra rufa | reverse complement strand
ATATATATATATATATATATATATATATAATATTTTGTTATTTTAAAAACATGGAATGGATTTTTGTTACTTTAAATTAAAATAAAATATGAAATAGATTTCATAGTCAAACTATAAACAAAATGTGAAATGCTGTGAGTAAAAGAAAAGCTTTTACTATTTTACTATTTTTACTTATTTGACCAAACATGTTGTAAAAATTGTGAAATATTATAATTTAAAATAGATGTTTTCTATGTGAATATACATTAAAATATAATTTATTGCTCCGATCAAAACTGAATTTTCAAAATAAATAAAAAATAAAATAATCATTAATTTAAATAAAATACAAAGTGTATATATATATATATATATATATATATATATATATATATATATATTAATATTTTAAAAACTTGAAATGGAATGTTTTCATGTGTGTTCACAGGTTCATAGTCAAACTAAAAACAAATTTATAATTCATGGGTTCGTAAGATTTTTTAAAATGTTTTTTAAAGAAGTCTCTAATCATGCTAACAACATGCTAGTAACTTATTAATCATGCTAGCAACATGCTAGTAACTTGCTAATCATGCTAGCAACATGCTAGTAACCTGAAAATGATGCTAAAAACATGCTAGCAACATGCTAGTCACTTGCTAATCATGCTAACAACATGCTAGTAACATGCTAATCATGCTAGTAACCTGGAAATGATGCTAAAAGCATGCTAGTAAAACACTAAACATGCAACATACTGATCATGCTAAAAACAGGCCAGCAACAAGCTAGTAACATGCTAATCGTGATGAAATCATACTAGCAACATGCTAGTAACTTGCAAATGATGCTAACAACATGCTAGTAAAACGCTAAACATGCTAACAACATACCAGTAACATGCGAATCATGCTGTAAACATGCTAGCGACATGCTAATCATGTTAGCAACATGCTAGTAACTTGCTAATCATGCTAGTAACATGCTGATGACATGTTAATCACATTAACAACATGCTAGGAACTTGCTTGTCATGGTAGAAACATGCTAACAAAATGCTAGTATCTTGTTAATCTTGCTGTAAACATGCTAGCAAAATGCTAAAAACATGCTAATAACTATCTATCTATCAATCTTTAAGCTTTTAAAACTACTTTAAACTTCAAACTATTTCAGACTGAAAACTGCCCAACTTAAAACTTTAAAACCTTTAAAACTTTTTTAAATTTTTTAAACTTTTTAAACTTTTTCTACTTTTATACTTTTTCTGCTTTTTAAACTTTTCAAACTTTCTGGTTCGGTTTTCTCAAGCCAACTTAAAGTTTGTCTTGACAACCTTTTTTTTATCTAGTTTAAAATAGAAATCTTTTGTAACAGTATGCATGTCTTTACTGTCACTTTTCATCAATTCAAAGCGTCAGTGATGAATAGAAGTTTTACTTTTTTTCAACAGTAAGATAAATATAGTCCTCACACATTAATGTGTTTCAAGTGACTCACCTAAAACTCCTAACCGGTAGTTAACGGTGACGACGATCACATTGCCGTAGCTAGCGAGGACGCTGCCGTCAATCATGTTCCCCGTTCCCTCGACGTATGAGCCGCCGTGAATGTAAACCATGACCGGCTTCAAACCCGTGTCATCATGTGCATCTGAAAAAGAAAGAATGGTCACTTAATACAACCAATAAACACAGTCCTTTTAGAGAACAAATCTAAGAGAAATAGAAAATTCTGTATCTGTATGTTTTGTTATTTTCATCCAAAGGGAGTCTATGGCAGCCCTATGAAGGGAACATAGGAAATTGGTGAAATTTGGCACACTTGTAGTGATGGGCATGAATAGTGATCTTACCAACTTTGGGGTCTCTAGGACCAACTCTATAGCGCCACCACTAGTTCATATATTCCCATTAAAACCCATTACAGTAGTGGCTATTTTGACAAGAACTGTATTCTGTTTTGTTGCTCCTCTTCCTTGAAAATTGATCCAGTTCTTCCCAAAATTGGCTCAGATGATCTTTGGATTGAGCTGCACAGAACTGACTGACTGAACACATTTTTAAATTCATCTTTGTTCAAAAGTTATGATGTTGCAAAGTTAACAAGGCTGACCCAAAATTGGTTCAAGAGGCTATATCTTGGCCAAACTTTGATCAGTTGAAATGAAACTTGGTATGCTTCCTCAAAAACATGCTCTGAGGGTCCATGCCAAAGTTGGGAGCAGCTCCACCTATGGGTCGTGAGATACTAAAAATGCACATTTTTGCTTATAAATTTTGCCATTTTGAAATTTGACATAATTTGCAAGATAGGTAGGGATCATCGACAGCATGTCCCAGAGTTACCTGAGAAGTTTGAACACAGCGCCACCTAGTGTTCATGCTTAATGGTTACATTAATTAAAAATATGACGGCACACAGGTTTAAAACAACAGTAAACACTAAATACTGACAGAATGTTTTTTTTTTTTTTTCTGAACTGTTCGATTAATTCATCTCGTCTGTGTGCATTTAGAGGAAATGTATTCAAGTTTTGCACTTAATAGAGATGACTGAGGTCATTACTGGGCGTTTCCTCATGAGCTTTTAGCCGCTAGTGTTTTATATCACGTCCATTAAGTCATTATGGTCTCCATTAGGCAGAAGATTTAAACCAGAAAACACTGGAACGCTGTGGAAAACTGGGTATTTTCATTCGTTGAGGGCAGGAAAAAACCCAAACGATTATGAAAATCTGCTGATTGTTTTCATTAAGTATGAAACATGAAACTGTGTTTAATAAGAAAGAGAATGTTTACTGTTGTGATTTACTGTGTTTCCCATGAGCATTAATAAAAGCTTCAAAGAAAACCTAGATTCATCAAGGCATTCTCATGTTAATTAAAATCAACTTAAGCAAAGATTATCTTCACATAAACTGCATTAGAGGAAACATTTATATAACAGCTGTTTCTCATCATCTTTTTAACTTTATAAAGCTACTGTATCATATGATAGAGTGATACTTTGGTATGCCCATTATAATGAATAAAAGTAATTATTGCATTTTAATATGTTTAGCATAAAACAATGTCTTATATTTATCTTAAAACAATCATTTTGTCTGTCCCTGAGGCACTTCACTGAGTTTGTACACATAGTGTAGACATTTTTGGCAATAATGTAAGCACTTCTTTGTGTTCCGTTTATTTCAAGTAACATTTTTTATGGTCTTAA
Organism: Garra rufa; assembly: GCF_049309525.1. Classification (NCBI taxonomy): domain Eukaryota; kingdom Metazoa; phylum Chordata; class Actinopteri; order Cypriniformes; family Cyprinidae; genus Garra; species Garra rufa. The sequence goes on along the minus strand of NC_133368.1, from coordinate 50,675,033 downwards.
AATAAAATAAAATCATTTATTCAGTAAGCATTTATTTTATTTTAATTTTTATGAAAAAAAAATATTGTCTTTTTTTATGGCTTCATTTTAATGTTAATTAACAATAATAACCTAGACCTATTTATCAATATCAACTTATTTTTAGTTACCATTTATTTTATTATTATTTATTTAATGGTCTTAGTTTTATTTTTTTATGGCTTTAGTTTTATTTTTATGTTAGTTAACCATAATAATCCTGGAAAGACCTAGACCTATTTATAAAATAAAATAAAATAAAACAAAACATTTTGTTTCAGTTAGCATTTATTTTATTACTATGTTTTTATGGTCTTAGTTTTATTTTTTTATGGCTTTAGCTTAATTAGTTAACTATAATAACCTCGGAAAGACCTAGACCTATTTATAAAATAAAATAAAATAAAATAAAATAAAATAAAATAAATAAAATAAAATAAAATAAAATAAAATAAAATAAAATAAAATAAAATAAAATAAAATAAAACATTTTATTTCAGTTAGCATTTATTTTATTTCAAGTAACATTTTTTATGGTCTTATAGGTTTATTTTTTTAAGGCTTTTATTTTATTTTTATATTAGTTAACCATAATAACCCTGGAAAGACCTAGACCTATTTATGAGAAAGTTAAATAAATAAGATAAAATACATTTTATTTCAAGTAACATTTTTTATGGTCTTAGTTTTTTTTTTTTTTTTTTATGGCTTTATTTTTATTTTTATGTTAGTTAATCATAACCCTGGAAAGACCTATACCTATTATAAAATAAAATAAAATAAAATAAAATACATTTTATTTCAGTTAGCATTTATTTTATTAATATTTTTTAATGGCTTCAGTTTTATTTTTATATTAGTTAACCATAATTACACTGGAAAAACCTAGACCTAATAATAAAATAAAATAAAATAAAATAAAATAAAATAAAATAAATACATTTTATTTCAGTTAGCATTTATTTTATTTCAAGTAACATTTTTTATAGTCATTTTTTGGCTTTAGTTTTATTTTTTTTATATTAGTTAACCATAATAACACTGGAAAGACCTAGACCTATTAATAAAATAAAATAAAATAAAATAAAATAAAATAAAATAAAATAAAATAAAATAAAATAAAATAAAATACATTTTATTTCAGTTAGCATTTATTTTATTTCAAGTAACATTTTTATAGTCATTTTTTTGGCTTTATTTTTTTTAATTATTTTTTTTTTTATATTAGTTAGCTATAATAACCCTGGAAAGCCCTAAAACCAGAGACGGTGTCATTGTAAATGGTGAACAAAACTTGCATGACCAAACCCCTTGAGTTCTACATCTAATGTTTTGTTTTCCGCCTTCGTTCATCACACGTTTCATTATGTTCCGCTCCTCGAGGCGATGCGCTGTGTTACTGATGAATCTACTAGAGCGTCACAGTTTGGACATCAACTGCTGAAATCATAAATCCATCTCCTTAGGGAACAAACAGCATATTTAGTTTCTGTCTATATAAAAAACAAGAAGCGACACGCACAAATAAGATCATGGCAATCCCATGAATGCATGGATATAATGATGAAGTGGCTCCGTTCCAACATCTACTGAGCTGCCTAAGTAGACAGCATGCTTCTGTTTCACATATTAAAGCTTTTTATGTATCCTTTGTCAAGGAGTCAATCCTATATATGACCCAGTCTTAAATAGCACGGGTATATTTGTAGCAATAGCAAAAAATACATTGTACTTGGCATCTTTTATGCCAAAGATATTTAGATACTGTATTAAGTAAAGCACATGCTCCATGTAGATATTTTATACATTTCATACCATAAATATATCAAAACTTAATTTTTGATTAGTAATTTGCATTGCTAAGAACTTCATTTGGACAGCTTTAAAGGCAATATTCTCAATATTTTGTTTTTTTTTGCACCCTCAGATTGGAGATTTTCAAATAGTTGTATCTCAGGCAAACTATACAACAATGGAAAGCTTATTTATTTAGCTTTTATAAAATGGATAAATCTCAATTTCAAAAAAATTACCCTTATGACTGGTTTTGTGGTTTATTGTCACATATGGCAAAAATCTGTGCAAGGATAAAGAATAATTATAAGTCAATCAATACCAAGAAATATGTATTATTAAAAATAAAGGTTTCACTTTATTATGTAAAATTACATAATTATTAATTTGCTTTAAACCTTTATACATACTCAATTATTGATTTTTCAATTATTAAATGGGCACAAACTTCTGGAACTTTCTGGAAACTTCCAGCATTTTTCACTTTTTTGGAAATTTGGGGTGTGTTCAGAAACTTTTAGAAAGTTCATGGAAATTTGCTGAAAATGGCAACCCTAGACATTGCATCTTTCATAAATGATTACAATTGTATTAAGAATTTCATATAAAAACAAATACATTTTACATTTACATTTCTGGTAAATTTTTGGAAAATTCTAGTATTTTGGATTTTCCAGGAGCTTTTGAAAAAAATGCGGAATTATTAGAAACTTTAGAAAAGTTTATGGAAATTTACTGAAATGTTTCCACCCCTTTGCAACCCTACAGAAATGGCATATATATATATATATATATATATATATATATATATATATATATATATATACACATTTATATTTTATACAGTGCAGACACTTTCTATTCATCTGTGAATCCTGAAAAATATAATGCATCATGGATTCCACAAAAATGTTCTTTCATCAATAATAATCAAAAATGTTTTTGGATTTCTGAAGAATCATGTGACGCTTAAGACCGGAGTAAAGATGCTGAAAATCCAGCTTTGTTCACAGAAATAAATTACAAAGTAACAGATATTCACCTAGCAAACATCTATTTTAAATTCTAAAAATATTTTAAGATTTTTACAGTATGTTTGATTAAATAAATACAGCCTTTGTGAGCAAAAGAGACTTGAAAACCAAAGGTTTGTGTGTGCATTTCATATGCCCTACCTTCCTCTGTGGGCACGTAGACATTGAGGTACAGACAGTCTTCGCTCTGCTCATGCACATACGTCGCAACCGTATCCAGATTAGCGGTAAACCAAACCGGCAACATGTCAGTGAGCAACAGCCGATCCTCCAGATACTGCGGACACACCGGAGCAAACTGCGTGGCGTTTCTGATGCCGGGCCAAGACGCCGGCGGCTCCGGAGCCTGAAAGCGGCGTTCTCCAGTAGGGGGCATCGCATACGGGACGCCCAGATACTGCTCCACGGGGCCCAGGATCTCACTGGGAAGAGCCACCTTCAATCCACGCAGCTTTCCGTAGTTTGTGGTAACGGTGGTGAATTGTGCTTGCTGGCAAATGACGAGCGTAACTCCCCAAACCACGGAGACGATCTGAAGGATCATTCTGAGACGAAACATGACGAAAACAAGGAAGCAAAGGTGTAATCCTCACAAATGTGCGACTGCAGATCTGTTAATCCAAAACGGCACGGATCCTCAGGCGAGCTCCTTCCGTTGCTGATGTTGGGCTGGTTTGTCTGTCGGAGCGACGGGCCTCGTGTTGACAGAGACGGTGCCTGCCATGTTTGAGAAACACAAGTATATCCTGATTTAATTCCAGCTGGATTGAGTCGCCTGTGGGACAGAGAGGAGCACAATCAAATCATGATTTACACCAGAAATGTACTCAATATGGCTGGGCGAGATTCACTATAAATGTCATATTTGACTGGGAACACCGCAAGTGTGACTTTTTGCAATTTTGTACCAAATAAAAGCATTTACTGTAAATGCAAACTTCCTGATTGTTTAATATTGTGATTTTTTTTTTCTCAAAAAATTAGGTGCCTAATCTCAGATAAATGAGGCCTATGATTAATCAGATGCAAACAGAAATACAAAACCAGTCCTAAATGAAAGAAAACAAGTTGACAAAAAGAATGAATCCAATATTTGGTGATAATATAGCATAATGAGGAACTTACAAGCAATTGTTTGGAGTCCGGTCATTTTTGACCCGGGAACACCACAAGAGTTTGTTTTTTTGGCATATCTCGGACCCTAGGCTGACCACAGAGACGCGTTTTTTTTACAGCCAATTTATGGGGCAGGCAGCGAGCGGATCGTGAAGAAAGGTCAGCTGAATGTGACACTTTATGTTTCAGGCTTGAAATCGCTGATACAATCTTCAAACTTAAAGGAACACTCCACTTTTTTTGCAAATAGGCTCATTCTCCAACTCCCCCCGAGTTAATAAGTTGATTTTTACCATTTTGAAATCCATTCAGCCGTTCTCCTGTTCTGGCGATATCACTTTTAGCATAGCTTAGCATAGATCATTGAATCCTATTAGACCAATAGCATCGTGTTCAAAAATGACCAACGAGTTTCCATATTTGTCCTATTTAAAACTCTTCTGTAGTTATATCGTGCACTAAGTGCAAAGCTGTGAGTTTCTAGGCTGATAAGATTAGGAACTACACTTCCATTCCGGCGTAATAGTCAAGGAAGTTTGCTGCCGTAATATGGCCGAAGCAGGCGGAGTATTATCAGAAATGAGTTCCCAGCTAGTTTAGCATTTGCACATGTGCTGCGTGGTATTACTGCTCCTGCTTCGGCCTTATTACAGCAGCAAACTTCCTTGACTATTACGCCGGAATGGGAGTGTAGTTCCTAATCTTATCAGCCTAGAAACTAGCAGCTTTGCATTTCCACTGGTCTTAGTGCACGATATAACTACAGAAGAGTCAAGTTTTAAATATAGGACAAATATGGAAACTCGTTGGTCATTTTTGAATGTGATGCTATTGGTCTAATAGGATTCAATGATCTATGCTAAGCTATGCTAAAAGTGATATCGCCAGAACTGGAGAACGGCTGAATGGATTTCAAAACGGTAAAAATCAGCTTATTAACTCAGGGGGAGTTGGAGAATGAGCCTATTTCCAAAAAAAGGGGAGTGTTCCTTTAAACCTTAGTTAAAATGATAGTTCCTCTGACTGAAAAACACAGTCTTTTAAAATAGATATATATATATATAAACATAGATATACACTACCATTTCTTGAAAGAACATAATAGTTTTATTCAATAAGGATGCATTAAATTGATCAAACCGAAAATGTTTAAAATATTTCTATTTCAAATAAATGCTGTTCTTTTGAACTTTCTTTTCATCTGTGAATCCTGAAAAATAAAATGCATGATGGTTTCCACACAAATGTTGTCACAAACGAGTGCGGATGGAGAAGTGGTGGAATCCAGGGAAATGCAGGGAAACCGGAGTATAAACAAAAAAGACACTTTATTAACTAAACAAACAGAAATCCAGGGGCAAACGGTAAACAGAAGTAACAATCATTGACGGACAAAGAGGAGTGAGCAGACACAGACTTAAATACACTGGAACAGGGCTGGGGTTACAAACGAGCAAACCAGGGGGAAATACAAATATGGGCAAGACTGAACCAAATGAACAAGAACTAAAAGGGGGAAACAAGGACTAAACCATTTGAACTGGAAACAGAGGGGGAAACACTAGGACAACATGACAGACAAGACTATAATCCTGACAACTGTTTTCAACAATAATGTTCAAAAATATATTTTTTAAACAGCAAATCAGCATATTAGAATGATTTCTGAGGGATCATTGGACACTGAAGACTGATGCTAAAAGTAATGAGTAATGATGCTAAAAATCAGCTTTGATCAGAGAAATAAATTACATTTTAACTAATATTCACATCGAAAACAGCTCTTTTACATTCTAATACTTTTTCATTTTTTCCTGTATTTTTGATCAAATAAATGCAGCCTTGAAGAGCAGAAGAGACACATTTATTTATTTGTTTGTAGTGAATACCTGTTTCAGCTTTATCACACATAAGATTGTGTTTATTATTTATAAATTGTCTTTTTCTGAAGCATTATGCAAAATATTTTTTTACAAATAAAGCATGCATTGTGCATTTGAATCGTTGAATTGATTTTCTCCAGTAAATCTTTGTTGTAAATAAAGACATTAAGCATAAACAAGAGAAAACTAAAATAAAAGGATCTCTGTCTGATCAAAACATCTTGGTTTAGCACATTAAACTGGACAGACTCACTAAAAATGCTGTGCTTGGTTAATAAATATAATCTCTTCTAGTCAAAAACATCAACAAGGTTAAATCGTGAGCATCCTGTAGAAATGAAAACACTATAATATCTCAAAAGCCCCTGGTAAAACACCTTATCAGTGCATCGACCATCATTCACCAGCGACTCAAAAGCGTGGTTTAGCAGATTCAGGCATGCATTTCAATGCATTAGTCACTCCTAAAACATCTCCACGTCTAACAGGATAATACTGCAATTCTAATGGTGTTTTTGTGGCTGTGAAAAAACACACTCAGCTTTGTGTTTTCCATCCATTAAAATGAATGAAATGTTCAGTGGCTTCGCTGGCAGGGGCAAAAGTCCGAGCTCTGTAATAACGCGGGCCGTATAAATCTGGCACATTCATTCAGCAGTCGTCTGAACGCTCAGAGCCATTAACAAAGCTGTCAGCCAGACATCTGCAGCGCTTAGCACATCTCATCTGTGGGTGTCCACTTACGTAATGTTGAGCAACACGGCCATTCACCACTGAAATATATTATTCATGAGGATCCTCGTCTCGTTTTACACTGACAATGTCCAAACATCCTTAGAAAGCAAACAAAACAAACAAAACAATGACATATAAAGGCTTGTTTATAGAAACTTTAATGTTTACTATGAACAAACTAAATTAATACTAAAAAAAGAGCTAAGACAAAATATTATGTACTCATATTTTGCTTGTTTTCACTGCAAAAAAAGACAATTTATTATTATTTGTTCTTACAAATATTGCAACATTCTTAAAGTAAGAAGCGAATGCAATATTTTGACTTTGCATTTTTTAAAATGAGGTTTCTTTCATCTTGTTTATGCTTAATATCTGGAATATAAGATTATTTTCTCTTTGCATTTTATTTTCATGTTTTATTTCACTTGTTTTCTCTTGTTTATGCTTAATGTCTTTATATACAACACGGATTTACTACAAAAAACTAATTTGACAAAGATTGCAACATTTTTACATTACAAAGATTGCAACATCCTTAAAACAAGAAGCAAATCATTTTTTTAAACTAGAATTATTTCCACTTGTTTTTGCTTAAAATCTGGAATATCAGTTTGTCATTGCATTTTATTTTCATGTTTTATTTCACTTGTTTTCTCATGTTTATGTTTAATGTCTTTATATACAACTTTGATTCATAAAAAAATCCACAAGTGAAATGCACAACTCATGCTTTATTTGTCCAAAAATTAGAAGTGACTCATATTTTGCTTCAGCTTATTACAATGCAAAAAAAAAAAAAAAATTAATTTAATTTAATATAATTAATAATTTGACTTTGCATTTTTTTTTAATGAGCTTTATTTCTTATTATTTATGCTTAATATCAGGAATATCTGTTTATTTTATCTTTGCATTTTATTTTCATGTTTTATTTCACTTGTTTTCTCTTGTTTATGCATAATGTCTTTATATACAACACGGATTTACTACAAAAAAAACAAATTTGACAAAGATTGCTAAATTTTTAGATTACAAAGATTGCAACATCCTTAAAACAAGAAGCAAATATTTTTTTTTTTTAATTAGAGTTATTTCCACTTGTTTATGCTTAAAATCTGGAATATCAGTTTATTTTGTCTTTGCATTTTATTTTCATGTTTTATTTAACTTGTTTTCTCGTGTTTATGTTTAATGTCTTTATATACAACTTTGATTCATAAAAAAATCCACAATTGAAATGGACAACTCATGCTTTATTTGTTCAAAAATTAGAAGTGACTCATATTTTGCTTCAGTTTGTTACAATGCAAAAAAAAAAAGACAATTAAATCTTATTTATTCTTAGAACTATTGCCACATACATAAAGCACAAGGCAATTTAATATAATTAATAATTTGACTTTGCATTTTTTTTTAATGAGCTTTATTTCATATTATTTATGCTTAATATCGGGAATATCTGTTTATTTTATCTTTGCATTTTATTTTCATGTTTTATTTCACTTGTTTTCTCTTGTTTATGCATAATGTCTTTATGCACAACACAGATTTACTGAAAAAATATTGCGAATATTGCAACATCCTTAAAACAAGAAGCAAATGTAATATTTTGACTTTGTATATTTTTAAATTAGAGTTCTTTCATCTTGTTTATGCTTAAAGTCTGGAATATCAGTTTATTTCGTCTTTGCATTTAATTTTCATGTTTTATTTCACTTGTTTATGTTTAATGTCTTTATATACAACATTGATTTATTTAAAAAAAATCCACAATTAAAATGCACAACTCATGCTTTATTTGTAAAAAAAAAAAAAAATATATATATATATATAGAAGTGACTCATATTTTGCTTCAGCTTGTTATAATGCAAAAAAAGACAATTTAATCTTAATTATTCTTATTACTATTGCCACATAATTAAAGCAAGAAGCAAATTTATTATTTTGACTTTGCATTTTTTAAAATGAGGTTTCTTTCATCTTGTTTATGCTTAATATCCGGAACATAAGTTTATTTTGTCTTTGCATTTAATTTTCATGTTTTATTTCACTTGTTTTTTCTTGTTTATGCATAATGTCTTTATATACAACACAGATTTACTGCAAAAAAATATTACAAATATTGCAACATCCTTAAATCAAGAAGCAAATCATTTTTTTAATTAGAGTTATTTCCAGTTGTTTATGCTTAAAATCTGGAATATAAGTTTATTTTGTCTTTGCATTTAATTTTCATGTTTTATTTAACTTGTTTTCTCATGTTTATGTTTAATGTCTTTATATACATCATTGATTCATTAAAAAAATCCACAATTCAAATGCACAACTCATGCTTTGTTTGTAAAAAAAATATATAAGTTACTCATATTTTGCTTCGGCTTGTTACAATGAAAAAAAAAAGACAATTTAATCTTATTTATTCATATTACTATTGCCACATAATTAAAGCAAGAAGCAAATTTATTATTTTGACTTTTCATTTTTTTTAATTGAGGTTTCTTTCATCTTGTTTATGCCTAATATCTGCAATATCAGTTTATTTTGTCTTTTTATTTTGCATTTTATTTTCATGTTTTATTTCACTTGTTTTCTCTTGTTAATGCATAATGTCTTTATATTTTCTCTTGTTTATGCTTAATGTCTTTATATACAACATTGATTTACTGAAAAAAAATATATTAAAAATACATCAACATCCTTAAAATTTTAATATTTTGACTTTGAATTTTTTTTATTAGAGTTATTTCCACTAGTTTATGCCTAAAATCAGGAATATAAGTTTATTCTATCTTTGCATTTTATTTTCATATTTTATTTAACTTGTTTTCTCATGCTTATGTTTAATGTTTTTATATACAACATTGATTCATTAAAAAAAATCCACAATTCAAATGCACAAAAAAATAATAAATAAATAAATAAATAAATAAATAAATAAGTTACTCATATTTTGCTTCAGCTTGTTATAATGCAAAAAAAGACAATTTAATCTTATTTATTCTTACAAATATTGCCTTATACTTAGTTCACATTTCTTAAAATTCGGCTTATATTAACTTGTTTATGCTTAATATCTGGAATATAAGTTTATTTTGTCTTTGCATTTTCTTTTCATGTAGTTTTACTTCACTCGTTTATGCTTAATGTCTTTACATAAAACAGATTTACTGAAAAAAATTTACAATTTTAATTCAACAATTCAAATACACAACTCACACTTTATTTGTAAAAAAAAATATTTTGCTTCAGCTTGTTTATGCTGCAAAATGACAATTTATTCTTTCAAATATTGCAACCTTCTTAAAACAAGAGTATTTTTAACTTGTTAATGCTTAATATCTTTATATTCAAGATAGTTTATCTGAAAAAAGCAACAATACAAATGCACACATCCAAAATCAAACACATGAAAATTTGCCTCTGATTATTTACACTGCAAAAAAAAAAAAAAAATTAAAAATACAACTCATTTAAAAAAATGCAGTCAAAATATTAAATTTGCTTCTTGTTTCAAGGATGTTGCAATGTTTGTAAGAATAATTTGTAATAGCAAAATATGAGTAATTTCTATTTTTTTTTTACAAATTACATAAAGTGTGAATTTGAATTATATATTTATAAAGACATTAAGCATAAACGAGAAAACAAGTGAAATAAATCTAAACGAAAATAAAATGCAAAGACAAAATCAACTTATATTCCAGATATTAAGCATAAACTAGTTGAAATAAACCATTTTAAAGAATGCAAAGTCAAAATATTAAATTTGCTTCTTGCTTTGATGATGTTGCAATATTTGTAAGAGTAAATAAGAATAAAAGGGGAATTTTTGCATTGTAAACAAGCTGAAGCAAAATGTTATAACTTCTATTTCTTTACAAATTACATAAAGCGTGAGTTGTGCATTTGAAGTGTTGGTTTTTCAGTAAATCAATGTTGTATAAAGACATTAAGCATAAACAAGTGAAATAACAAAACTTATACAAAAAATGAATAATTAAATAAAATGCACAGACAAAATACACATATATTCCAGATGGATTCTCTAACAACAAGGCTTAATTTTAAATTTGCATCTAAGTAGTTTTGCTGTATTATTTAAATATTTTTACAGGAATTAATTTTTTTTTTTTTTTTTTTTTTTTGCAATGTAAATAATCTGAGGCAACATTTCATGTGTTTGATTTTTGATGTGTGCATTTGTATTGTTGCTTTTTTCAGATAAACTATCTTGAGTATAAAGATATTAGGCATAAAGAAGTGAAATAAAACTAATAAAAAATGCAAAGTCAAAATATCACATTTAATAATGTTGCAATATTTGTAACAATAAGAATAAATTATCTTTTTGCAGTGAGTTGTGCATTTGAAGTGTTGAACTGAAATTGTTGACTTTTTTCAGTACATCTATAAAGACATTAAGCATAAACAAGTGAAATAACAAAATTAATACTAAAAAAATAAAAACATACATTCCAGATGGATTCTCTGACAACAAGGTTTAATTTAAAATTTGCATTTAAATAATTTTGCCATATTATTTCAATATTTTTACAGGAATTAAAAGTAATTATTTTTTATATATTTTTTTTTTTGCAATGTAAATAATCTGAGGCAAAATTTCAAGCATTTGATTTTTGATGTGTGCATTTGTATTGTTGCTTTTTTCAGATAAACTATCTTGAGCATAAAGATATTGAGCATAAACAAGCTGAAATAAACCACATTTAAAAAAAAATGCAAAGTCAAAATATCAAATTAGCTTTTTTCTTTAAGGATGTTTGCATATTTGTGCAGAATAAGAAGACAGAAGTAAAAAGCAAATAGTGGCCTTTTGCACTCCGAAGAGTAGCATTTAATTTGTTATAAATTACATAAGGTTTAAGTTGTGCATTTGTATTGGTGATGTTTTAGAGAATCTGCCTTGAGTCTAAAGATATTGAGCATAAATAAGTAATAAAGCTAAGTGAAAATAAAATGCAAAGACAAAATACACTAGATTTTCTGAAAACAAGTCTTAATATCAAAGTAATTTCTTGCTACAGGAAAACAAGACAAAAGAAAACGAGATTAAAGTGTTAAGAATGTACTATTTTTTTGCAGTGCAAGCTGAATACGAACATTAACTTTTAATTTGTTATAAACTGCATTAAGTTTGAGTTACATAAACAACAGCATTATATAAACTGCTACTGAGATTAAACGAATGAAATCAAGGCAGAATTAAAGGTGCTATAAATCGTGTCTCTGTTGGTTGCTGTCAGAAAGTATCAAGCTGTGTGGAAATTTAATTTTCAGGAATATAATATTCTAGGATTCAGGCACGACAAACACAAAACTTTTAATTAGTTTTCACACAAAACCTTGACAATCACGCTGTTCTTGGCAGGTTTGGACGTGTCGCTGTTTTCACATTGTTCTTTCTCAAACGGCTCATTCCCTTCAAAACTAACAATGCTGCACATTTACAGTCACAGATAAACCACCGCTTGTGCTAAAACAAACCGATTCAGCTTGAACTAGAAAATGTTTGGTCAGGTTGTTTGCGGGTTTCATGCATTCCTGTATAGAAGATCTATCTAGATCTCAAGGTCATGGGTTTGTTTCCCAGCGAATGTATAGATTAAATTCAATGTAAGACACTTTAGATAAATGCATAAATGTAAATTTGTTCCAGTTTAGATGCAGAGATGAATCTAGGATTTGAATGTAAGAATAACATCAATTTCCATTACTTTTTCCAGTCATTTGTGAGCCAAAATAGCAAAAGCACAGCCAAAAATGAAATTGTGCTGATACAATCTGACCCTTAGGTCATCCAAGATTAGAATGAGTTTGTTTCTTCATCAGATTTGGAGAAATGTCTAACCAATGGATCCTCTGCAGTGAATGGGTGCCGTCAGAAACAGAGTCCAAACAGCTGATAAAAACATCACAATAATCCACAAGAAAACAAATCCATCAAGACATTTTTAACAAAAATATGAGTTCATAATGCATAATAATGTTTTTTCATTCTTTTTCTAAGAATTGCGCGATAAAAATTTGCAATTCTGAGAAATAGTCACAACTGTGTGATATAAACTAACAATTGCGAGTTATGATGTCAAAATTCTGAGATATAAACATGTAATTCTGAGAAATAAAGTCAGAATTCCGAGATATAAACTCGTAATTCTGAGAAATAAAGTCAGAATTGCGAAATATAAACTTGTAATTCTGAGAAATAAAGTCAGAATTCCAAAGTATAAACTCGTAATTTTGAGAAATAAAGTCAGAATTCCGAAAATATAAACTCGTAATTCTGAGAAATAAAGTCAGAATTCCGAAAATATAAACTCGTAATTCTGAGAAATAAAGTCAGAATTCCGAAATATAAATTCACAATTATGAGAAATAAAGTCAGAATTCCGAAATATAAACTCGTAATTTTGAGAAATAAAGTCAGAATTCCAAAGTATAAACTTGTAATTCTGAGAAATAAAGTCAGAATTCCGAAATATAAACTCGTAATTTTGAGAAATAAAGTCAGAATTCCAAAGTATAAACTTGTAATTCTGAGAAATAAAGTCAGAATTCCAAAGTATAAACTTGTAATTCTGAGAAATAAAGTCAGAATTCCGAAATATAAACTCGTAATTTTGAGAAATAAAGTCAGAATTCCAAAGTATAAACTTGTAATTCTGAGAAATAAAGTCAGAATTCCGAAAATATAAACTCGTAATTCTGAGAAATAAAGTCAGAATTCCAAAGTATAAACTCGTAATTCTGAGAAATAAAGTCAGAATTCCGAAAATATAAACTCGTAATTCTGAGAAATAGTCAGAATTCCGAAATATAAATTCACAATTATGAGAAATAAAGTCAGAATTCCGAAATATAAACTTGTAATTCTGAGAAATAAAGTCAGAATTCCGAGATATAAACTCACAATTCTGAGAAATAAAGTCAGAATTCCGAAATATAAATTCACAATTATGAGAAATAAAGTCAGAATTCCGAAATATAAACTCGTAATTTTGAGAAATAAAAGTCAGAATTCCGAAATATAAACTCGTAATTCTGAGAAATAAAGTCAGATTTCCGAAGTATAAACTCATAATTTTGAGAAATAAAGTCAGAATTCCAAAGTATAAACTTGTAATTCTGAGAAATAAAGTCAGAATTCCGAAAATATAAACTCGTAATTCTGAGAAATAAAGTCAGAATTCCAAAGTATAAACTCGTAATTCTGAGAAATAAAGTCAGAATTCCGAAAATATAAACTCGTAATTCTGAGAAATAGTCAGAATTCCGAAATATAAATTCACAATTATGAGAAATAAAGTCAGAATTCCGAAATATAAACTTGTAATTCTGAGAAATAAAGTCAGAATTCCGAGATATAAACTCACAATTCTGAGAAATAAAGTCAGAATTCCGAAATATAAATTCACAATTATGAGAAATAAAGTCAGAATTCCGAAATATAAACTCGTAATTTTGAGAAATAAAAGTCAGAATTCCGAAATATAAACTCGTAATTCTGAGAAATAAAGTCAGATTTCCGAAGTATAAACTTGTAATTCTGAGAAATAAAGTCAGAATTCCGAAATATAAACTCGTAATTTTGAGAAATAAAGTCAGAATTCCAAAGTATAAACTCGTAATTCTGAGAAATAAAGTCAGACTTCCGAAGTATAAATTCACAATTATGAGAAATAAAGTCAGAATTCCGAAATATAAACTTGTAATTCTGAGAAATAAAGTCAGAATTCCGAAATATAAATTCACAATTATGAGAAATAAAGTCAGAATTCCGAAATATAAACTCGTAATTTTGAGAAATAAAAGTCAGAATTCCGAAATATAAACTCGTAATTCTGAGAAATAAAGTCAGACTTCCGAAGTATAAACTCGTAATTCTGAGAAATAAAGTCAGACTTCCGAAGTATAAACTCGTAATTCTGAGAAATAAAGTCAGAATTCCGAAATATAAACTTGTAATTCTGAGAAATAAAGTCAGAATTCCGAAATATAAACTCGTAATTCTGAGAAATAAAGTCAGACTTCCGAAGTATAAACTCGTAATTCTGAGAAATAAAGTCAGACTTCCGAAGTATAAACTCGTAATTCTGAGAAATAAAGTCAGAATTCCGAAATATAAACTTGTAATTCTGAGAAATAAAGTCAGAATTCCAAAGTATAAACTCGTAATTCTGAGAAATAAAGTCAGAATTCCGAAATATAAATTCACAATTATGAGAAATAAAGTCAGAATTCCGAAATATAAACTTGTAATTCTAAGAAATAAAGTCAGAATTCCGAAATATAAATTCACAATTATGAGAAATAAAGTCAGACTTCCGAAGTATAAACTCGTAATTCTGAGAAATAAAGTCAGAATTCCGAAATATAAACTTGTAATTCTGAGAAATAAAGTCAGAATTCCGAAGTATAAACTCGTAATTCTGAGAAATAAAGTCAGAATTCCGAAATATAAACTTGTAATTCTGAGAAATAAAGTCAGAATTCCGAAATATAAACTTGTAATTCTGAGAAATAAAGTCAGAATTCCGAAATATAAACTTGTAATTCTGAGAAATAAAGTCAGAATTCCGAAATATAAACTTGTAATTCTGAGAAATAAAGTCAGAATTCCGAAATATAAACTTGTAATTCTGAGAAATAAAGTCAGAATTCCGAAATATAAACTCGTAATTCTGAGAAATAAAGTCAGAATTCCGAAATATAAACTTGTAATTCTGAGAAATAAAGTCAGAATTCCGAAATATAAACTTGTAATTCTGAGAAATAAAGTCAGAATTCCGAAATATAAATTCACAATTATGAGAAATAAAGTCAGAATTCCGAAATATAAACTCGTAATTTTGAGAAATAAAAGTCAGAATTCCGAAATATAAAGTCGTAATTCTGAGAAATAAAGTCAGAATTCCGAAATATAAACTTGTAATTCTGAGAAATAAAGTCAGAATTCCGAAATATAAATTCACAATTATGAGAAATAAAGTCAGAATTCCGAAATATAAACTCGTAATTCTGAGAAATAAAGTCAGATTTCCGAAGTATAAAGTCGTAATTCTGAGAAATAAAGTCAGATTTCCGAAGTATAAAGTCGTAATTCTGAGAAATAAAGTCAGATTTCCGAAGTATAAATTCACAATTCTCAGAAATAAAGTCAGATTTCCGAGATATAAATTTCACAATTCTGAGAAAGTCACCGTTATGTGATATAAACTCGCTATTGCAAATTAGTAAGTCACAATTCTTAAAAAAGTCTGAATTTTGAGTTTATATCTTGGAATTCTGACTTTATAACTTGCAATTGTGCGTTTATATCTCAAAGTTAAAAAAAAAAAAAAAGAGTCAGATGATCTTGAAATTGCAAGGAAAAAGTCAGAATTGTGAAATAAAAAGTCACAATTACCTTTTTTTTGTTAATTCAGTGTCGGAAACAATTAAAAATGTCTTAATTCTGGAATTGTGTCAGCTTTTATCTTCTCAAGATGTTAACTGATGGACTGGAGTGGTGTGGATAACTTGTGGATTATTCTGATGTTTTTATCAGCTGTTTGGACTCTCATTCTGGCGGCACCCATTCACTCCAGAGGATCCATTGGTGAGACAGTGATGGAATGAAACATTTATACAAATCTGTAGGGCTGGGAATCAATTCCAAAAAGAATCGATTCCGAGGCATTGGGAATCGAGAGTCGATTCCTCCTCATTCAGAGCCGTTTTCAGTTCAACAAAACTTACCTCTTAAACAGAAGGCTGCATTCCATGAAGGCTGCACTTCGGCTGCAAATCATGAAACGTCGATTGACGAAAATAAACTTTATAAAAACGACTCATTACTAAACTCATATATATATATATATATATCGGACAGCCCTACAAATCTGATGGAGAAACAAACTCATCCTAATCTTGGATGGCCTGAGGATGAGCACAATTTCAAATTGTTATTTTTGAGGAAATAATTGTCGTTTTTGAGTAAATTATTTGTAAGGATTTTTTACTATGCATTTATTCTGCACTCATGACCAGTTATTTTGAGCCAAAGTTGGTGCACAATTTGTATGCTGCCATATTTTCTCACAGGTGTTCACTGAGTCAATCACCTGAGCCTTTAATGCCATGTAGCACAGGTGTAGTTACAGAATCAACCAGCAGGGGACCTCTAATGAACACAACCAGCCAAACCCTGAGCCCTTTGAAATAAATGAGCATAACTAAATTATACTGCCTGCAGGAATTTCCAAGAGGTCTGGAGAGCACTGAATGTTATTGCATGTTTCCAATAAGTGGTTGTGTGCATATATGATCATATTATGAGAGATGCATGCAAAATAGAGTAATATGCATTTGTTTAAACATCATATACTGAAAATAAAAAGAGAATAGGTTTGTACAAAGAAAAAAAAATGGGAAAAAAAAAAATCACACCTGCAACAAAACCTACTTTATGAAGCTTAGAATAGATGTTGTTGTTTTTCTCTGGAACACAAAAAATAAATTATCCATACAGCAAAGCTCTGAAATCTCATTTTCATCAGGATGTTATTCATCACATTGACGACTTCAGAGCTTTGTTTTGTATTTTTAGTCATACACTGAAAAAATTTCTATTTCAGATGTGAGTTACAATAAGAAATGTTTCTCACAATCTGTTTTGAGTTATGCAAGTTTGATTTAGATACTGTTTTTTTAGTAATATTTAAAATGTAAGATTTTATTTTTAGATTTTAATTTTAGCTATTTTTAGTAATTTTGTCATTTTTAGTATTTTTAGGTTCTATATATATATATATATATATATATATATATATATATATATGTGTGTGTGTGTGTGTGTATGTATATATATATATATATATGTATGTATATGTGTGTGTGTGTGTGTGTGTGTGTGTGTGTGTGTGTGTGCATATATATGTGTGTGTGTGTGTGTGTGTGTGTGTGTGTGTGTGTGTGTGTGTGTCTGTATATATATATATATGTATGTGTGTGTGTGTGTGTGTGTGTGTGTGTGTGTGTGTGTGTATATATATATATATGTATGTGTGTGTGTGTGTGTGTGTATATATATATATATATATATATGTATGTGTGTGTGTGTGTGTGTGTGTGTGTGTGTGTGTGTGTATATATATATATGTGTGTGTGTGTGTGGTGTGTGTGTGTGTGTGTATATATATATATGTATGTATATGTGTGTGTGTGTGTGTGTGTGTGTGTGTGTGCATATATATGTGTATGTGTGTGTGTGTGTGTGTGTGTGTGGTGTGTGTGTGTATATATATATATATGTATGTGTGTGTGTGT
>NC_133368.1:50608403-50656621 GCF_049309525.1 Garra rufa | reverse complement strand
CATTAATAGTTTTGGTCCAGATTTATTTTTTATTTTATTCCCAGACAGTGATTTGAGCAGACTGTGTTCAGTGTTCAGCGTGTCTGCTGCGTTACGTCTGTTTGTTCAGCTCCTGACTCTCAGAGAGGAAAATATGTCCCAGTCAAAACCACAGCATTATTACATCCACAGACCCAATCTATGAGTTTTCCAGGCCTTCATGGTCACAGGATATTTGAAGGATTTTAAAATCATTTTATTAAAGATTGCATTTAGAAAGAGCAGCTTCTGGCTACGAAATACATTAGGACTCCTGCTCTTCTGTGACTGTGTTTGACTCTGATATTGACTTATTGATGAATGTCTTTATTTGACAGATGTATTGAGTTCAGGTCACCTGCTGCTGGTTCCTCAACATCTTCTGTCACAGCGTCTGAGAAACACACACCAGAGTTAAAACACTCAGCACTAAACCTACAGCTGTGTTCATGCTACACACATGCTACAACTTGCTAATCATGCTAGAAACATGCTAATAATGCTAGAAACATGCTAGAAACTTGCTAAGCATGTTATAGATATGCTAATAATGCTAGAAACATGCTAGAAAAATGCTAATCATGCTAGAAACATGCTAACAACTTGTTAACCATGTTATAAATATGCTAATAATGCTAGAAACATGCTAGCAAATTGCTAATCAAGCTAGAAACACGCTAGCAACATGTTAAGCATGCTAAAAACATGCTGGCAACTTGTTAACCATGTTATAATTATGCTAATAATGCTAGAAACATGCTAGCAACTTGTTAACCATGCTAGAAACATGCTAGAAACTTGTTAACCATGTTATAAATATGATAATAATGCTAGAAACATGGTAGCAACTTGCTAATCATGTTAGAAACATGCTAGCAAAATGCTAATCATGTTAAAAACATGCTAGCAAAATGCTAATCATGCTAGAAACATGCTAGAAACTTGTTAACCATGTTATAAATATGATAATAATGCTAGAAACATGGTAGCAACTTGCTAATAATGCTAGAAACATGCTAGCAACTTGCTAATCATGTTAGAAACATGCTAGCAAAATGCTAATCATGTTAGAAACATGCTAGTAAAATGCTAATCATGCTAGAAACATGCTAGAAACTTGTTAACCATGTTATAAATATGATAATAATGCTAGAAACATTGTAGCAACTTGTTAATAATGCTAGAAACATGCTAGCAACTTGCTAATCATGTTAGAAACATGCTAGCAAATTGCTAATCATGTTAGAAACACGCTAACAACATGTTAAGCATGCTAAAAACATGCTGGCAACTTGTTAACCATGTTATAATTATGCTAATAATGCTAGAAACATGCTAGCAACTTGTTAACCATGCTAGAAACATGCTAGAAACTTGTTAACCATGTTATAAATATGATAATAATGCTAGAAACATGGTAACAACTTGCTAATAATGCTAGAAACATGCTAGCAACTTGCTAATCATGTTAGAAACATGCTAGCAAAATGCTAATCATGTTAAAAACATGCTAGCAAAATGCTAATCATGCTAGAAACTTGTTAACCATGTTATAAATATGATAATAATGCTAGAAACATGGTAGCAACTTGCTAATAATGCTAGAAACATGCTAGCAACTTGCTAATCATGTTAGAAACATGCTAGCAAAATGCTAATCATGTTAGAAACATGCTAGTAAAATGCTAATCATGCTAGAAACATGCTAGAAACTTAACCATGTTATAAATATGATAATAATGCTAGAAACATTGTAGCAACTTGTTAATAATGCTAGAAACATGCTAGCAACTTGCTAATCATGTTAGAAACATGCTAGCAAAATGCTAATCATGTTAAAAACATGCTAGCAAAATGCTAATCATGCTAGAAACTTGTTAACCATGTTATAAATATGATAATAATGCTAGAAACATGGTAGCAACTTGCTAATAATGCTAGAAACATGCTAGCAACTTGCTAATCATGTTAGAAACATGCTAGCAAAATGCTAATCATGTTAGAAACATGCTAGCAAAATGTTAATCATGCTAGAAACATGCTAGAAACTTGTTAACCATGTTATAAATATGATAATAATGTTAGAAACATGGTAGCAACTTGCTAATAATGCTAGAAACATGCTAGCAAAATGCTAATCATGCTAGAAACATGCTAGAAACTTGTTAACCATGTTATAAATATGCTAATAATGCTAGAAACATGCTAGCAAAATGCTAATCATGCTAGAAACATGCTAGAAACTTGTTAACCATGTTATAAATATGCTAATAATGCTAGACACATGTTAGCAACTTGTTTATCATGCTAGAAACATGCTAGCAAAATGCTAATCATGCTAAAAACATGCTGGTAACTTGTTAACCATGTTATAATTATGCTAATAATGCTAGAAACATGCTAGCAACTTACTAATAATGCTAGAAACATGCTAGCAACTTACTAATAATGTTAGAAACATGCTAGCAACAGGCTAATCATGCTGAAAACATGCTGGCAACTTGTTAACCATGTTATAATTATGCTAATAATGCTAGAAACATGCTAGCAACTTACTAATAATGCTAAAAACATGCTGGCAACATGCTAATCATGCTAAAAACATGCTGGCAACTTGTTAACCATGTTATAATTATGCTAGAAACATGCTAGCAACTTACTAATCATGCTAGAAACATGCTAGCAACATGCTAATCATGCTAAAAACATACTGGCAACTTGTTAACCATGTTATAATTATGCTAATAATGCTAGAAACATGCTAGCAACATGCTAATCATGCTAGAAACATGCTAGCAACATGCTAATCATGCTAAAAACATGCTGGCAACTTGTTAACCATGTTATAATTATGCTAGAAACATGCTAGCAACTTACTAATCATGCTAGAAACATGCTAGCAACATGCTAATCATGCTAGAAACATGCTAGAAACTTGTTAACCATAATATGCTAATAATGTAGAAACTTGGTAGCAACTTGTTAATCATGCTAGCAACATGCTATATATCTATCTATAGACCGCTTTTAAAACTTCTTTAAACTTCAAACTATTTCAGACTGAAAACCCTCAAACTTAAAACTTTCAAAACTTGGAAATATTTTTAAACGTCTTACTTTTTTTTTTTTGACTGTTCAAACTTTTAAAAACGTTCTGGTCCAACTTTCTCAAGCCAGCTTCAAAGATAGTCTTGATGAACCTTTTTTTTTAATCTAGTTTTTGTTTGGTGGCTGAAAACTGAACACAGGTAATAAATGTTTGTACTCAGGGATGTAAATGTAAATACCTGTCTCAGGGTTTGTGTCTTCAGCTTCAGGCTCTAATAACACACAAAAACAACACAGATATATACATATTAATGCATTGACTAACAGAACCGTTTATTCTGATTATTATTATCAAATGTAAATAAATGTAAAATGTACACTGCCACTCAAAAGTTTGGGATCAGTAAGACTTGTAATGTTTTTAAAGAAGTCTCTTCTGCGCATCAAGACTGCATTTATTTGATTACAATACAGAAAAAACTGTAATATTGCTAAATGTTTTTACTATATAAAATAATGTGTTTTATTTGAATATGCTTTAAAACATATTCCTGTGATGCAAAGCTGTTAAGTGTGACATTATCCTTCAGAAATCATTCTAATACACTCATTTATTATTAGAATGATCAACGTTGGAAACACTTTATATTTCTTGCAACCTTTGATACTTTTTCAGGATTATTTGATATTTAATAACAAGTTAAAAAAAACAGCATTTATTCAAAATATATTTTTTTCTAACAATGTAAACCTATGCTATAAATTGTATTTGATCAATTTAACACATCCTTGGTGAATAAAAGTATTAATCTCTTCTTTTTTTAAAGAAAATATGCTTTTAATTTTTTTGTTATTTATTTCTAGTGTGTCGGCATATTTGATTTAGTTTTTCATCTAATATTTTTATTTCATTACTTATTTGTTAATATTTATATTTTATTTCAGCTTATTTAAATTTTTTATAGCTTCAGTTTGTTGCTAAGAACACCTCTTACTCATCGTAAAATCTCTGTAAAATGTTTTAATTTTCGTGTCTGTGTTTGTTTAACCTGCAGGAGCTTCTGCCTCATCTACAGCCGCCTCCGTTGGCTCTTCTGCTGGTTCTTCAGGAGCTGGTTCTTCAGGAGCTGGTTCTTCAGGAGCTGGTTCTTCAGGTGGTTTTTCAGCATCTGCAGCTATAACATAAAGATCTCACAATCAGACAGAAGACACCATCCCACAGATTGATCCACTTTTATCCCAGGAGCATCAGCTTCTGTCAGATCATAACTCTCCAACACGTGGCGTCTCTGGTTTTCTGCCTGCAGCGTCACAAACACACAGCTGACCATAAATCACACTCACCGTCTCCGTCGGCATCGCTGGAATCCGCCGGTAGAGCCTCTGTGGCTGTGTTTTCTGCGTGTAGAAATCTATATGTTACATGTCGGGACAGTTCTGCATTTCTACCGTAACACCAGAAACATTCATGAGGGACTTTATCAAGAACAAACCTGTTCCAGACCCTCATATAAGATTCATTACCAGGACAGAATGACAATATAAGTAAGAAGTCAGGCTAAATTTAAGATAATCTTCCGCTCATATGACAAACATGAAATTTGAAAATGAATGATGTTCCCTTTTATATGATCTCTTAAAAAGTGATATAAATGTTACGAGAAAATTTGGTTCCTATAAACAACAAAATGTAAATCTAAAGTTAGTAGAATGTTTGAAGAAATGTCTTTTAAACTTTAGAGTTCCTTGAATATTTAAAAATAAACATTTAAATAACATACTTCTCTGAGATAAAACTTAGTACAACGTTTAAAAAACATTTTTGTAACCTTTAAATACCGTTATAATCACAACACGAAAACTGGACATTTCTAAAATAACTAAAATGTTTAAAAAAAAATTACATTTTGGGAAAACTAAAGTTAGTAGAATGTATGAATAAATGTCTTTTAAACTTTAGAGTTCTTTGAATATTTAAAAATTGAATATTTAAACTTAGTACAACATTTGAAAAACGTTTTTGTAACCTTTAAATACCGTTATAATCACAACATGAAAACTGGACATTTCTAAAATAACTAAAATGTTTTAAAAAAAACGTTACATTTTGGGAAAAACTAAAGTTAGTAGAATGTATGAATAAATGTCTTTTAAACTTTAGAGTTCTTTGAATATTTAAAAATTGAATATTTAAACTTAGTACAACGTTTGAAAAACGTTTTTGTAACCTTTAAATACCGTTATAATCACAACACGAAAACTGGACATTTCTAAAATAACTAAAATGTTTAAAAAAACCGTTACATTTTGGGAAAAAATAAAGTTAGTAGAATGTAAGAATAAATGTCTTTTAAACTTTAAAGTTCTTTGAATATTTAAAAATTGAATATTTAAACTTAGTACAACGTTTGAAAAACGTTTTTGTAACCTTTAAATAACGTTATAATCACAACACGAAAACTGGACATTTCTAAAATAACTAAAATGTTTTAAAAAAACTGTTACATTTTGGGAAAAACTAAAGTTAGTAGAATGTATGAATAAATGTCTTTTAAACTTTAGAGTTCTTTGAATATTTAAAAATTGAATATTTAAACTTAGTACAACGTTTGAAAAACGTTTTTGTAACCTTTAAATAACGTTATAATCACAACACGAAAACTGGACATTTCTAAAATAACTAAAATGTTTTAAAAAAACGTTACATTTTGGGAAAAACTAAAGTTAGTAGAATGTTTGAAGAAATGTCTTTTAAACTTTAGAGTTCCTTGAATATTTAAAAATAAACATTTAAATAACATACTTCTCTGAGATAAAACTTAGTACAACGTTTAAAAAAACGTTTTTGTAACCTTTAAATACCGTTATAATCACAACACGAAAACTGGACATTTCTAAAATAACTAAAATGTTTAAAAAAACGTTATATTTTGGGAAAAAATAAAGTTAGTAGAATGTATGAATAAATGTCTTTTAAACTTTAAAGTTCTTTGAATATTTAAAAATTGAATATTTAAACTTAGTACAACGTTTGAAAAACGTTTTTGTAACCTTTAAATAATGTTTGAATCACAACAAGAAAATGTTTATAAAATAACAAAAACAAACGTTCAAATGTTAGTACAACATTTAAGTAACATTTTTGTAACCTTTTATAATAACGTTATAAACAACACGAAAACTGGACTTTAACATTTATAAAAATAAAACATTACATTTCGAGTAAAACTAAAGTTAGTAGAATGTTAGAAGAAACGTCTTTTAACCTTTAAAGTTTTTCAACTATTTAAAATAAACATATAACATAAAATTAGAACATTTAAGAAACGTTTTTGTAACCTTTAAATGTTTGAATCACGGCAAGGAAATGTTTGTAAAATAACAAAAATAAACGGTCAAATGTTAGTACAATGTTTAAGTAACATTTTTGTAACCTTTAAATAACGTTATAATCACAACATGAAAACTGGACATTTCTAAAATAAAAATGTTTAAAAAAACGTTACGTTTTGGGAAAAACTAAAGCTAGTAGAATGTATGAAGAAATGTCTTTTAATCTTTAAAGTTCTTTGAATATTTAAAATAAACATTTAAATAACACTTCTCTGGGGTAAAAATAAAATTAGTGCAATGTTTAAGAAACGTTTTTGTAACATTTAAATATCGTTTAAATCACAAGAAGAAATTTTTTATAAAATAACAAAAATAAACATTCAAATGTTAGTACAACGTTTAAGTAACATTTGTGTAACCTTTAAATAGCGTTATAATAACATGAAAACTGTACATTTCTAAAATAACAAAAATGTTTAAAAACGTTACATTTTGGGAAAAACTAAAGCTAGTAGAATGTTAGAAAACATTTTTTATTTTAACCTTCAAATATTTAAAATGAACATTTAAAAAACATAGTTCTCTGGGGGAAAATACAGTTAGTGCAGCATCTAAGAAATGTTTTTGTAACCTTAAAATAATGTACTAATTAGGACAAAGAAAATTGACTTCCACAAAACTGGACATTTGAACGTTTCTAAAATAACAATGTTCAAAAAACTTTACATTTTGCATAAAACTAAAGTTAGAAGAAACGTCTTTTAACCTTTATTGCTCTTCGAATGTTTCTTTAAACTTGGAGGAAGTATATCTGATGTCTAAATATCTAAGTAAATATAACTAAAATGTGTGTTTAATGGAGTGATGTTGACATACGGTCTGCTTTAGCACTAAACAGGTCTGACGGTCAACACTCTTATTTGTGTATGTATTTATTTATGCATGCTTGTTTTTATTCATTTATTTGTTTATTTATTTGTTTATACATACATGCATCTACACACTTATTTGTTTTTTTATGCTTGTTTTTATTCACTTATTTATGCATTTATTTGTTTATGCATACTTGCACTTATGCATGCTCGTTTTTATTCACTTATTTATGCATGCATGCATTTATGTACTTATGCTTTTTTATGCAACTTTTTTATGCTTTTTTAATGCTTGTTGTTATTCGCTTATTTATGCATTTATTAGTTTATGCATACTTGCACTTATGCTCTTATTTGTGTATATATTTATTTATGCATGCTCATTTTTATTCACTTATTTGTTAATTTATTTGTTTATGCATGCATGCATTTATGCACTTATTTATGCTTTTTTATGCAACTTTATGCTTTTTTAATGCTTGTTTGTGCATTTATTTGTTTATGCATGCATGCATTTATGCACTTATTTATGCTTTTTTAATGCTTGTTTGTGCATTTATTTGTTTATGCATGCATGCATTTATGCACTTATTTATGCTTTTTTAATGCTTGTTTGTGCATTTATTAGTTTATGCATGTTTGCACTTATAGACTTATTGGTATATTTATTTAATGATGCATGCTCATTTTTATTCACTTATTCGTTCATTTATTTGTTTATGCATGCATGCATTTATGCACTTATGCTTTTTTATGCAACTTTATGCTTTTTTAATGCTTGTTTGTGCATTTATTTGTTTGTGCATGCATGCATTTATGCACTTATTTATGCTTTTTTTATGCTTTTTTAATGCTTGTTTGTGCATTTATTAGTTTATGCATGTTTGCACTTATAGACTTATTAGTATATTTATTTAATGATGCATGCTCGTTTTTATTCACTTATTCGTGCATTTATTTGTTTATACATGCATGCATTTATGCTTTTTAATGCAACCATTTTTATGCACTTATTTATGCTTTTTTTATGCAACTTTATGCTTTTTTTAATGCTTGTTGTTATTCACTTATTTATGCATTTATTTGTTCATGCATGCGTTTCTGCACTTATATATGCATTATTATTTATGCATGCTTGCATTTTTGGACTTATTGGTATATTTATTTAATTATGCATGCTTGTTTTTATTCACTTATTCGTTGACGTATGGTCTGTTTCAGCTCTGAACAGGTCTGACGGTGAACACTCTCATGTGTGTTTCAGATTCTAACAAAATCATTACTCATCAACGCATTAGAAGAAAATGCTGCTGAAAGGGAGACAGACACTTAACTAGCTCCTACATCTTACAAAACCTCTGAAATGGTGGCTTCGAGAGCCAGTTTTGACAAAATGTTCACTTTCATGCTCTGAACAAAGATGAAGTTCAGAACAGGGCATTCCTGAAGCACAGACTCACAAAACCTGGTCAGTGGTTTACATTCGGAGAAAGCCAGAAACCACTGCCAACGCTTAGAAATGGTGGGGAATCATAATGATACGGACACACGTCTGAAAACCTCATTCGGTCGTACGATGCCATTGCCGGAGAACATTGCGAAGTCCTTTTTGAGTCTCTTCTGTTCACCAAGGCTGCATTTGTTTGATCAAAAATATGGTCAAAATGTTAAATATTATTCTAATGTAAAACAGCTGTTTTCTATGTGAATATCTGTTGAACTGTAATTTATTTCTCTGATGCACAGCTGAATTTTCAGCATCATAACTCCAGTCTTCAGTGTCACATAATATACTGATGAATGTAGCTTTTACTCGAGTAAAAGTAAGAAAGTAATAGATTTATATTGTATTACAATGCAGTAAAAAGAACAATATTATGCTTTGAAATGTTTGATTTCTAAAGAAAAGTACAGAGTAAAATTAATTCTCTACTGTCCGCCTCTGTTTGGAACATTAGAAATATCTTTACTGGCATCTTTTGATCAATTAAATGCATCCTTGATGAACAAGACAAACTTTAAGTTGGCTTTCAAAAAGCCTGATCAGAAAAGGTGAAAAAGTTTTTAAAGTTTAAGAAATTGTAGAAATTTTACGGTTTTGAGTCAAAAAAAAATTGAGTTTAAAGTAGTTTTAAAACTTAAAGTTTGAATGTTTTGAAGGCAGTAAAGTCCGTCAGATGGATGGATGGATAGATGTTTTAGCATGTTACTAACTTATTTAGCATGTTTCTAGCATGATTAGCATGTTACTAGCGTGTAGCTAGCATAATTAGAATGTCGCTAGCATGATGTTAGTTTTACTAGCATGGTTAACATATTGTTAGCAGGTTTCTAGCCTAATTAACATGTTGTTAGCATGTTTTTACCATTATTAACGTGTTGTTAACTTGTTTCAACCATGATTACCAATTTATTAGCATGTTACTAGCATGATTAGCATGTTTTTAACATGATTAGCCATGTTGCTTGCATGATGTTAGCATTAGTAGCCTGTTGTTAGCATTAATTAGCAAGTTGATTGGCATTTTGCTAGCAAGTTTCTAACATGATTTTAACATGTTGCTAACATGTTTCTAACATGGTTTTATCGCAATTAGCATGTTACTAGCATGTTGTTAGCATGATTAGCATGTCACTCGTGTGTTTATATTATAGTTAACATTACTAGCATGTTGTATGTTTCAAACATGTTTAGCATGTTACTAGCATAATTTGCAAGTCACTAACATGTTAGCATGATTCTAGCATGATTAGCATGTTGCTAGCATGTTTCTAACATGTTTTATCACAATTAGCATGTTACTAGCATGCTGTTAGCACGATTAATATGTCACCCATGTGTTTACATTATAATTCATGCTGCTAGCATGGTTAGCATGTTTTTAACATGATTAGCGAGATGCTAGCATGTTTCTAGCATGATTAGCATGTTTCTAGCCTGTTTTCTGACATATATATATATTTTTTTAGTCTATAGTTTTTATTATTTTTATTTAATTTCATTAATCAGAAATTTGATTCGATCAGTGCATCTCCATTGATCCTACATGCACTAAAGTAACATTTGAACATACTTGAAATAAAGTAAAGTAAAAAAAAGTAACAGATTTAAAACGCAGGTATTTTATCCTAAGTATAATTCAAATACATAATTACTGACATATGGCTCAAGACATACTGATATAAAAGTACAGTAATTCAACTATATTTGGGGCTCTACTTGATTTCTTAACATTAAGCCTAAAACACATTTTTATGTCCCTATTGATGAGGATTGCATAATCTTTAAATATTATCAGCCTTTAAATGCCAACTATTTAAAGGAGTAGTTCACTTTCAAAACAACGATTTACAGATCATTTACTCACCCCCTTGTCATTCAAGATATTTATGTCTTTTTTTCTTCAGTCGTCAAGAAATTATATTTTTTGAGATAAACACATCTGGGAATTTCTCCATATAATGCACTTAAATGGTGCCCCGATTAGTATTCTTAAGTATTCTTGCAATAGTTCCACTTCAACACAATCAAATATACTTCAGTATATCTTCAGTTGGACTTAAGCTCTACTTCCGCACAATTAGTTTTTCCAGTTTAGCAGACTATAAATATACTAGTTTAGTATACTAAAATAAGTATACTTGGCATGAAACAAATGCATTTTAGTATATTTGCATAAATCCTGTTAACAGCTGCAGCGCTTGCTGTGCAACAAAATACAAGAGTGACGTTCGTGTGAAATCAATCACATCCACAAACTACGGCTTGAAAATGATCTTTGTGCTGTTGTATCTGCTGGAGATCACTGGTTCTCATCTGCTTTTGCTTCAGGACTCAGATTTTTTTCGTTGGATATCAAGTAGCGCCGATACCAAACCCGTATTTAATATCGTCCGGGTCGTATTTTCTCCTGTTTTTGGTTTTGTTGATGGTTTTTGAGCGTGAGGGCATGAACACCGTGTCCATGTTGACATATGGTCTAATTTGACTGCGTTTGCGTAAATCATTATCACGGTTTCTGACGTCAGAGAATGACTGATGATTTAATTTTGATCATTCGGTTTACATTTTATCCTGAATATGCATTTTTGTTTGCATTTAGCGTCAAGATCCCCTGCTGTAAACTCAGGTGCATTAAAGCTTATCATCACCTTCATCAGGAACGGCTGATTCCTCCGGCGCAAGGTCATCTGCTGGAGAATCTGGATATGAGATAAAAGGTAAATTAGCAACCCACGTTTATCATCTTTATCATCAGCACACAAAAAAATACAACACAGGTGGGGCGGCAGGTGATGAACTGGACCACGTCAACAGGTCCACTTGAATAAACACACTGTTATGAGGAACTGTAACATAAACCTGATGTGAGAGCTGTAAAATCTCGCCACGGCTCAGGTTTATTGCTTTGGCTCGTCACAGAGGAAGTTTGCTACCAGAGAAGGGTGTGGTCTGAGTTATTACAGCATATGAGATGATTCAAACATACCGGCATTCTCTGCACCTTCCACTCCATCTTCTGAAGAAATGAAACAAAAGCATGAGATTCAACCTACAGAATTAATGGATCACAAATATTTGGTTCATTCTGACAACCAGTCACTCATTTGGTTTACGTTTTCATGAATTCACCAATAAAATAAAGTAACATCTAAACATACTTGAAAGAAAGTAACATTTGAAAATACTTGACATAAAGAAGCATTTGAACCATAAACATTTGAACATACTTGAAATAAAGTAACATTTAAACAAACTTCAAAAAGTAACATCTAAGCATGCTAAAAAATAAAGTAACGTTTGAAACATTTAAACCATAAACATCTAAACATACTTGAACTAAAGTAACATTTGAACCATAAACATTTGAACATACTTAAAATAAAGTACATTAAATGTTATGTTTTCATGACTAATAAAGTAACATTTCAACATACTTGAAATAAAGTAACATTTGAACCATAAACATTTGAACATACTTGAAATAAAAGTAACATTTAAACAAACTTCAAAAAGTAACATCTAAACACACTTAAAAATAAAGTAACATTTGAAACATTTGAACCATAAACATTTGAACATACTTGAAATAAAGTAAATGTTAAATGTTACGTTTTCATGACTTCACTATTTAAGGATGCACTTTATATTAGTACTAAATGAGTTATTAATAGTTGGCAATATACTGTATGTCAGCCATAACATTTTAAATGTTATATTTAATTGTGCATGCTCAGTTTCCATATTTTTACATTTACAATGTCTTCATGGTCTTCTAAAGTCAAGGTTACTGAAGTATACTAAAACTATATACATTTGAACATATTTAAAGTATAATCTAAACATATTTAAAAAATAAAGTAACCTTTTGAACATTTGTACCATAAACATTTGAACATACTTGAAATTAAGTACATTAAATGTTATGTTTTCATGACTAATAAAGTAACATTTCAACATACTTGAAAGAAAGTAACATTTGAACCATAAACATTTGAACATACTTGAAATAAAGTAAACGTTAAATGTTCCGTTTTCATGACTTTACTATTAGGGATTATTAATATTTGGCAATATACTGTATGTCAGCCAGTATTTTAAATTTTATATTTAATTGTGCATGCTCATTTTCCATATTTTTACATTTACAATATCTCCATGGACTTCTAAAGTCAAGGTTATTGAAGTTTACCAAAACTATATACATTTGAACATACTTGACATAAAGTAACATCTTAACAAACTTGAAATAAAGTAACATTCAAACATACTTGAAAAAGTCAAATCTTAACATACCAGCCAGTATTTTAAATGTTATATTTCATTGCGCATTCTCATCTTCCCCTATTTTTCCATTTACAATGTCTTTATGGTCTTCGACAGTCAAGGTTATTAAAGTTTGAACCATAAACATTTGAACATTTAAGAGTTTAATATGTCCTATTTATCAGCTATAACATAAATATTTATCAGTATTAACCATACATTTGATTTGAGTTTGATTTTCTTTTACCCTATTAAAAAGTCGTAGATTTAAAATGCATTTATTTAAATCTAAGTATAGTTCAAGTCTATTAACGTATTTATTGACATAACGTTTGAGACTGATATGCTGTAATTAAACTTTATTTGGAGTACTACTTGTGCACAAAGCACATTTCTCAATATTAAGCCTAAAATATGTTTTAATGTCACTACTGATGAGAATTGGAAATGCAAACTATTTAAAGTGTACCTAAAGTAACATTGAACCTACTTGAAATAATGTAACATTTGAACATGCGTACATAAAGTAACTGCTTGTGTGCAATGCACATTTCTCAATATTAAGTCTAAAATACATTTTAATGCCACTTATTGATGAGGATTGGAAATGCAAAATATTTCAAGTGTGGCTAAAGTATACTTGCGATAGTTCGACTTTGGCACAACCAAATATACTTAAGTGTATCTTTAGTTGGACTTCAGCTCAGCAAATGTGTCAGTTTAGTATACTAAAAGTACAATTGCAAGGTATTTTTATTAAACACATCATATGTAAATGCATTTGTAGTGTACTAAGAAAAAAATAAATGTATTTTAAATACATTTTAGTATATTTTCCATGGTACTAGATAAAGAGATACGTTTGGAAATCATCTTTGATTTGTCTTAAACAGACTCAGTGTCAGTTTTAATGCAAATGTCGTGGTGTGTTTAGTCTACCAGCAGTTTTGTTTGTTTTATTAGTCAGCTCGCTCCATGGCCCTCTCTCACACATCAAGATTGCTTTTTGTGTTATAAAATGACGCAGATGCATTATGTAACACCTCCTTTCAGGGTCGTCACGTTTAGCGTTTCGGCTTGTGTTTGCACAAATGCTCATGACTTAGATGATTTCTGTTCTTCAAGCTTTCGGCCTTTCATTTGATGTCGCTGGCACAGTTGGCAGATTAAGAGACACAAAGGAAGTTTACTCCATGAGCCGCACAGAAGCAGAGCAGAGCAGAGAGGAGGAGGACGGCAACACACCTGTCCACACAAACACCAAACAAAGAGCCAACCAAATAGAAAAAGCCAAGGCGGTGGCAATGCATGTGCCTCGCTTGGTCTCTCTCACACCGGGACGGAGGCACTCAAACTCCCCTGGGTGCATCAAAAGCATCCCTTTCGCAACTCCACCATATTCTCCATATACTGCAGGGTGTGGTCTACATCTGGGACTGGATTGAGTTTCTGAGACTACACCTCAGCCTTTCTTAATTTACAACAGTGAGCTAAATGCATGTTTCCCCTCTACATCTGGAGGAGATTTTGCATATTAGCAATAAACAGGCCTGTAAATCACCATAGAGCTTAAGGAATCAATATTAGGATGGACTTTGTACACTCACGATCCTAAACATTTGGTTACATCCTGCGAACGTTTAAGAAGTGGGAAACATTTGGATGAAGTCATTGAGAGACTGAGCAGCCAAGGCTGTTAGTCAAGAACACAATGTACAAAGGGGTAAACGCAGCTGGCAGAGCTGGGTATAAAGCTTTACAGCTTCAACTAGTCATTTCATGAGGGGCCAACTCAAAATGGGTCCATTTCCAATGTATTTGAAGAAAAAAAATGCATGCTTTTTATTTCAAGTTAGGCTGATTTATATAAAACTAACACATTTGTATAATTGCAATGTGCTTTTTTTTTTTTTTTTTTTTTTTTTAAGTAGCCTATAGCTGACAATAAAAACTAGTTTAGAGAAACTCTTACCTTGCGTCTTCACTCCAGTCCCGATTAAACTTCCAAGGACGAAAATCCACAAGTATGACATCATTGTAGCTTGAATGAAACTGAGCTGAATATTGTCTGAAGCGCGGCTTGCTTTGCGATGTTTTCGGTTTTAGCGCGTGTGGATTGAAATGCAAGCACTAATGGTGTTCGCGCGTGGTATAGGTGCTGTGCAACTTCCCGCAACCTTTTGTTGTACAAACTTCACTGGGTGTGCAGCCCTGAATCCACCGCCCACCCACATGTGGGATTGACTTGTGTAGGATCCAATTGCAGGTCTGTCTCGCTTGTTTCTCACTGAAATCTCATGCACGGGTGCATCTCTTTGTAAAACAAATGCCATAGGTTTGCATGGCTTATAGCGCAGTGCATGAGGTTTCCGCTATTGATCCATTTAAAAATCGTGTTTGGAGGTTTCCTGACCTGTATGAACGATTCGAACCCGTTGCACCCACCCATCCCCCTGAAAACGTCTCAATATGCTTCCTTTAAGAGGGAATTCCCTGGAGCAGCGAAACGCAATGAATGGAGCTGGTTAAAAACACACTTGCTGGAAACCCACCTATGCCTCAAGTGCTGGGGTTTTTTCAGACGCAGCTCCATTCATCCGTTACGGACCTCTGTGGGGAAGTTCCCGTATTAACGTTCAGGAAACCTTTTGCTATTGAACTTGAGCCACCCAGCGGGTGAGCGCAGCAGAACGCACTCGAGTTCAGGAGTCGAGTATCATACCCGTCTCCAGGCACGTTTTTGTCGCTCAAAACGCAAACTTTGCTAATTCTTTGTAACTTATCATAAGGGCGCGGTGGGGATAAAGCTTGATCCGCTAACGTTAGTAAACATGCTGTTGGAATGTTTTTGAGTTGCTAACCACAAATAGTGTACATTGCAAAAAAATGGTGTTGGGTTTGTTTTGAAGCGTGTGAGGTAGAGCTAGACTTAAGTAGTGTTTCTTGTCAAACATATTCCAGTTATCATGATTTTATTGTTGTTGTATTTTTACCTAGCGGTAAATATGCAAAACCAGCCTAGGCTGGTTGGCTGGTCTTAGCTGGTCTTTGCTGGTTTAAGCTGTAAGTAGCTGGTCTCCCAGCCTGAAAAAAACCCTCTAAGGTAACCCGTTTTGAGAAAACTCATATGTATTTTACAAGGTCACAAATTCTTTGGAATTCATACAAATGACCACGCTGGTGAAAAAAAAAAAAACAGCTAAAACCAGCCCAGCCTTTAGCTGGTCAACCAGCCTGGTTTTAGCTGGTCATAGCTGGTCAGCAGGCTGGTTTTAGAGGGGTTTTGACCACTTTCCCAGCCCGGCCAGGCTGGTCTTAGCTGGTCAAGCTGGGAAACCACCAGCTAAAACCAGCCTGGCCAGGCTGGGAGACTAGCTAAAACTAGCTACTTCCAGCTTAAACCAGCTAAGCCTAGGCTGGTTTTAGCTGTTTTTTTTTCTTCAGCGGGGCACTTCTAAACCTTAGAGAAAATGTGCAAAATCCTTCTAGTAAAGGTCAAAACAAAGAATTTTTATGACAAATGAACATTTTGTGTGCAAACGTGATTGACACAACATTAGGTCGTATTTATTTTTTAACGCGCAAACCTTTCGAAAAAAAATGTTGGACTCAGTGTGCAATGACCTTAAGGTTGTACAAATTAGCCACTTGCGACCTCATATAAATACCATCTCACGTTGCAAATCATGTTTGCACACTGCCTCCGAAATTGTCCGTCAAAAAAAAGTTCAGATCAGGTTTGATTTTCTGCGTTTTCGCATCTGTAGAAAGCATTTTGATAGGAAAGGATGAGAAATACGAAAAAATGCATAAGAAAATTTCGGACTTAGTGTGCGATGACCTTGAGTCCAAAATTTTTTTTATTTTATTTTTTATTCTTTTCCTATCAAAATGCTTCCTACGAATGCAAAAATGTAGACAAAGTTTTCTATAACGGACAAACGTTTTTGACAGCATTAGATCGAATTATTTTTTAACGTACGAACATTTCGGACAAACAATTCGGACTCAGTGTGCAATGACCTTAAGGTTGTACGAATTCGTACAAATTATCCACTTGCGAAGATAAAATGCAATCGCAAAAGGTAGCCATAGCAAAAGACCTTGAGTCCGAAATTTTCGTATGTGCTTTTTCGTTAGCAACAGTAGCCTACGTGAGTTGAGCGATTTGCGAAAGTTCATCATGGATGGAAAAATACAACTTAAACATATTTCAGTAATCATTGTTTTATTGTCTAGCGGTAAATATTCTCTTGTACGTATTTTACGAGATGATCACAATTTTACAAGGTCACAAATTCATTGGAACTTGTACGAATGACCACTCCTAAACCTATATAGAGAAAATGTACGAATTACCCACTTGTGAAGAGAAAATGTGATCGAGAAAGGTAACCATAGCAACAGTAGGTAACCATTTGCGAAAGTTCATCATTAGGCGCGTTTCCATTAAGCGATATTATGTGACTAAAACATATTTTTTTTCCTCTTGCGATAACTCATGGCAACGGATTGGTCTATATGACCTGTAAATGCGGAAAAAAAAAAATTGCTGTTTTTTCGAAATATTCATTTTTCAAATTGCTTGAAAAACCACTCCATGTGTGCGTAAATTTTTTTTTGCGATACATGTGAGTTTTTGCGCAATTGTACGCATTCCAAACAGGTATTTGCGATTGCTTGAGGAGGTAACCATGGCAACAGTACGCGACTTGAGTGATTTATCAGCTAAAATCAAAACTGTGCCATTATTTAACACTTTACAGTGTTAATTATTCCATACACCTAAAAAAATACAAGAGTCAGGACGCCTAATTTTACCTGGCATTAACATACAAACGTAATCGCTATTGCTAAGGAGGTAACCATAGCAACAGTACGCAACTTAAGCGCTTTAAAATCGTCATAATCGGATGAAAAGTTAACAAAACAGTGCCACTATTTGCCACTTTATAGTATTTTTTTAATCTTAAACATCTCAGAAGTTAATCAGGGCGCGCATTTACATTTAGCGTAAACACGCTCATGAACAGATATTGCGATTGCTTGAGGTGGTAACCATGGCAACAGTATGCGACTTGAGTGATTTATCAGCTAAAACCAAAACCATACCATTATTTGACACTTTATAGTGTTATTTGTCAGAAACAAATCTCAAAATGTCAGTACAAGTTAGTCAGGACACAATTTTACCCAGCGTTAAACAAGCGCTTGCGAATGGGATCGTTGAGGAGGTAAACATAGCAACTGGGCGCAATTTATAATTGGATGAAAAGTTAACAAAACAGTGCCAATATTTGCCCCTTTATAGTATTTTTTTTTTAATTATAAACATCCCAGAAGTTAATCAGGGCGTGCATTTACATTTAGCGTTAAACACACTGGCGAACAGAAATTGAGATAGCGTGAGGTGGTAACCATGGCAACAGTGCACGGTTTGAGCGATTTATCGACTAAAGCCAAAACCGCGCCATTATTTAACACTTTACAGTGTTATCTCTCACAAAGACACCTTAAAAAATTGGTACAAGTAAGTCAGGATGCCTAATTTTACCTGGCGTTAAACAAGCACTAGCAAACAAAATTGCTATAGCTGAGGAGGAAACCATTGCAACCGCACACAATTTATAATCTGATGAAAAATTAACAAAACAGTCCCAATATTTGATACTTTTTAATGTTTTATCATAAACATCCCAGAAGTTAATCAGGGGCGTGCATTTACATTTAGCATTAAACATGCTAGCCAAAAGAAATTGCGATCCTTGAGGTAGTAACCATGGCAACAGTGCGCGATTTGAGCGATTTATCGGCTAAAACCAAAACCGTGCCATTATTTGACACTTTATATTGTTATTTATCAGAAACATATTTCAAAAAGTCAGTATGCATAATTTTACCTGGCAGTAAACAAGCTCTAGCAAGCAGATCGCTATTGCTGAAGAGGTAACCAAAGCAACGCAGGCGATTTATAATCTGATAAATTAACAAAACAGTCCCAATATTTGACACTTTTTAATGTTTTATCATAAACATCCCAGAAGTTAATCAGGGGCGTGCATTTACATTTAGCATTAAACATGCTAGCGAAAAGAATTTGCGATCCTTGAGGTAGTAACCATGGCAACAGTGCGCGATTTGAGCGATTTATCGGCTAAAACCAAAACCGTGCCATTATTTGACACTTTATATTGTTATTTATCAGAAACATATTTCAAAAAGTCAGTATGCATAATTTTACCTGGCAATAAACAAGCTCTAGATCAGATCGCAAACAGATCGCTATTGCTGAAGAGGTAACCACGCACGCTTTTATAATCGGATTAAAAATTAACAAAACAGTGCCGATATTTGACACTTTTAGAGTTTTAGAAGCATATCCAAATCAGTGTTTGTTATAGAAAAAAATCAAAAGCTAAACAAACCAAAATTGTAAGTAATTGTAAGTAGATAAATAAATGTTTTAACCCTTGAAAGTATAGCTGAATCAATGACCACACTAGTATTATCTCAGATATAAAAAAAAGAATAATCGTATTTTTGTCATAATTAAAAAAAAAAAAAAAAAAAAAGAGCATTGCACTTCATAACGTTCATTGTTTGTTCTTTTGTTTGTTCCTTTCCATCACCGAGGGTCAATCTCCAGTGGTCTCCCCCTTAACGCGGTGCTTCATTGGACAGTTCCATCTGATGAAGTTGAAAAAGGCGAATCAACCTGTTCCACACCAGAGCCAGAGCCGCTGCGTCTGCTCTCCAATCTGAACATGATCAGCAGCAGCCGGCTCTCTCCAGATGATCGCCCGCGATGCCTCTTCACCGCGAACGACGGGAACGCGTGTGAATAACCCGCTGGAGATGTCAGTGCGCGAGATTCTATCGTGAAAAGCCAAAGGTCTGGATGGTGAGGAGCGAGCGAGCGGGCGGTCGAGCATCCATGCGCCTCAGCGGACTGTTGCGAATTGAGCTGTGCTCGTGCGCCGGCTGCTGAAATGCAGTCTTTCATCTCACCAGTGACTAAGGCTATCCTGGTAGCTCTGTTTATTTTTGCCATTTTGCTCATCCTCTATGTGATTCTGTGGTATATATGCAGAGACGTGGACTGTGATCACGGCATTTGATCTTGGAGACCGAAACTGCGGATCCGCGGAGAAGTCAGGGTGACCCCGGTAAGTGCGTCCGCGTGCCCTTCATTCACACGTTATCGCTGGAAAATCGCATTGGACACAAATCATTATTTCTGAGTTATGCATGCATTCGTTTTCCATCACAGCGAAGTGATAGATGTGTCACTCTGCGATGACTCCACGGCTCATCAAACCATCATCAGCTTGTTAGTTACGAACGAAACGACATGCATTTTTCGATTTTCCACGAAAAATAACCTCGGAATAGATGTCTTAGCTGTTCATTCAGTTTTGGTTCCATGCACGTTCTGGGAACATTAGTTTACTGCTATTAAAAACAAACCAAAGCGTTCTTGGTGCGCTAACGTTATTCGCATTCGTGCCAATTTATTTGTTGAAAAGTAACTATTTAAACAAAAGTCCGACGCAAAATGCATAATGCATCTGCTATAAAAAAAAAGAATGTTTTGTTTTTTCAATGCATTCTTGCACTTTTGTGGCAAGTGAGCGTTCAGCTGAGGGACACTGAGACTGACCGCTGCTTTGCAGCAGTTTATTGCAGTCTGTGCTCTTTGAACTTGTTAAAAGCATTTCATTGGAGCAGCTCTGGGACTTGAGGAGACTGCCAGCGTGTCGAGGGTAATGGTTTTCTCCTTCCCTGTAGAGATCCTAACCAACACTCTTCTTTAATACAACCCTTGCTGTCTTCATTTAATACCTTTAATCTCTCACTAAATGAACATGAGCTGAAGCGCTCTAAAACTCACATATTTCACGCTCTACATGGTTAAAATGCCCATTATGGCTTGTGAAGGAGAACCCAAGGGCAGATGCAAATTGCCACTGCAGTGTGTTTTGAGAAGCACTGTTGAACTCCTCTCAGCTGGCATTTGGTACGCCTTAATTATCACAGTCACTTATGCATTTACACCAGTCGAATAGACGTTAATCCGGGCCGGTTTATTCATGCAGATGTCAAAGTCTTTTGAGTGAGATGTGCTGATTAGTGTAGTAATTAAGAGCAAAGCATGTAGGAGGCAGATCTGGGCTCTGATGGTTAACATCATTGTCGTGTTCTCGGAGTGTGTTGGTTGGAACGGGAACAGACAGAGAATTAAATGTCAGGCTGAAAGACAGAAGGTGCGTCCCCAGACAAATCATATCAAACGCTCCTGTTAGTCCACTGCTGCTCGACTGCTGTCTGTCTGTCTGTCACTCAACAGGTTCTGATGGGCATGTTGGGGACTTCGCTTGACCTCAGTTGCTTTATTTAGTCCCTGTCCAGTTGATGCATTAATGGTAATGCTTTGTTCCACTAAATATGAAAATTTCTTTGTATATTTGTGCATCAAAGCAGCCTTGTAAAGAAAACGTTGCTGTAGTCATGCAATGCTAAAATGTACAAAAGCCTGTTTCCGGCACAGGATTTAAAAAATAAAAAGGCGACTTTTGATCCCACAATTCTGAGAAAAAAAGACAGAATTGTCACTGTGAAATATTGTATAAACTTGCAATTAGAAGAAAAAAAGCCAGAATTCCAAGATAAGAAATTGAAATTTTGTATTTTTTTATTCCATGGTGGGAAAAAAAAACATAATTGTGAGATGTACAACATCTCGGAAACATCTCGTAATTCGGACTTTTTCCAAATTTCTATCTCACATTTCAAAGCTTATTTCTTGCAATTTTGAATTTATATCTCACAACTCTGAGAGGAAAAGTCTGAATTGTGAGATAGAAACTCACAATTGCAAAAAAAAAAAGCCAGAATTCCAAGATATATATAAAGTTGCAATTAAATTTTTTTATTCCATGGTGGAAAAACAAGAAAGAAAAAACTGAATTGTGAGATGTAAACTCAAAATTCTGAGGAAGTCAGAATTGCGAGAAAAAACAGGTCAGAATTCTGAATGAACATCTCGTAATTCTAACTTCTTCTTATAATTCCAAATTTATATCTCACAAGTCAGAATTGTAAATTAACTCACAATTGCAAGAAATGAAGTCGGATTTGTGGCATATAAAAATCTTAATTACTTTATTATTTATTCCATGTCAGGAATAAAAAAAATCTGCAAGATATAAATTCAAAATTTTGGGGGAAAAAATCCGAATTACTAGATATAAAGATGCAATTAAATGTTTTTATTCCATGGTGGGGAAAAAAGAAACTGAATTGTGTGATATAAACTCAAAATTCTGAGAAAGTAAGTATTGCAAGAAAAAAAAAGTCTGAATTAACAACTCCTAATTCTGACTTTTTCTTATAATTCCAAAAGTTTATCTTACAATTCAAGGCTTATTTCTTGCAATTCTAAAATTTTATCTCATAATTCTGAGAGGAAAGTCTGAATTGTAAGATATAAACTCTCATAAAGTTATAAGTTGCAATTAAAAAATTTAAAATAAATAAATAAACTGAATTGTGAGATATAAACTCAAAAGTGCAAGAAAAAAACATTGCAAGATATAAATTCAAAACTGTGAGAAAAAAAAGTCAGAATTGTGAGATTACATGTCACAATTACCTTTTTTATTTTTGTCCCATGGTGGAAACAAGCTTCCATAAAAATGTCGTTCAAATTACAATCTCATCTCAATTCAGAGGATTCTGAAAGCCTTGGCGAAAGTTGCAGGGCTATATTTGTAGCAATAGCCAGAAATACATTGTATGGGTCAAAATTATACATTTTTCTTTAATGCAAAAATTCATTATGGTATTAAAAATCATGTTCCATGAAGATATTTAGTAAATTTCCTACCTGTAAATATATCAAAACTTAATTTTTGATTAGTAATATGCATGGCTGAGAACTTCATTTGGACAACTTGAAAGGCGATTTTCTCAATATAAATGCAAAGTCACTAATCATAATTTATTTTAGAAATGAAAAGCATCATAAAAGTTGTCCATGTAACTTGCACTATATTTCAGTCCTCTGGCGTCACAAGAGCTTTAATGTGAGGAACATGGCAGCTTAGATTTCAGTTTGTTTCTCAAACAGAGCTGTTGTGTTTCTTCAGAAGTCTTAGAATATAGTGCACAAGTATCATAGACTACATTTATGGTAATATTGTCATTTGTGGAGCCTAAAAGAAAATGTCAATGCATGCTTTAACTTGTACACTCATGAATATAAAGCTTGCAAAACTGGGTTTTTCCACTATAAAGAACCTTTAATGGTTCCATGGATGTTAAAGGTTCTTTATAGAACCACTGATACCAACAAAAAGCCTTTATTTTTAAGAGTGTGACGCAAAGCTCAAAACTTATGTCAAAACCCATTTGTGTTATGTAGAACAGGTATTGAATGACGTCAGAGTAAATAATGGCAAAACTTTTATTTTCACTCTAAAAGCCTTGGAAAATTAAAGGATTACTTCCAAAATGACAATTTCCCGATTATTTACTCACCCCCTTGTCATCCAAGATGTTCATTTCTTTCTTTCTTCAAAGAAATTACGATTTCTGAGAAACACATTCCAGGATTTGTCTCCATATAGTGGACTTCAATGGTGCTCAACAGATTGAAGGTTGAAAATGCAGTTTAAATGCAGCTTCAAAGAGCTCTAAACGACCCCAGCCGAGGAATAAGGGTCTTATCTAGCAAAACGATTGTTCATATTCTAAAACAAAAAATTACAAATAGGATGATTTAAGGACAAGTTTGCACAGAGTTGGCGCAGTACTAGACAAGTTGAGCATTTGAGGTTAAAAAGTGTATAAATATTAATTAATTTAAGAAAAAGACTGATCATTTTGCTAGATAAGACTCTTATTTTTCAGCTGGGATCGTTTAGAGTCCTTTGAAGCTGCATTTAAACTGCATTATGGAAGTTCAAACTCGGGGGCACCATAGAAGTCCACTATATGGAGAGAAATCCTAGAAGGTTTTCCTCAAAAAGCTGAATTTCTTTGCAACTGAAGAAGAAAAGACATATCTTGGATGACATGGGGTGAGTAAATTATCAGGACATTTTAATTCAGAAAGTGTAGTAATACTTTAAAGGAATGCTCCAGATCGAGATGAAAACAGTTCATTTGAATAGAAAAACTCCATTTACTCCGAACTGAATTTTTAACAGTAAGTGATAAACCTTTAAAAACAGATGTGTTTTTAGCTTAATTGTATGTACTTTTATTAAACCTATCTGTTTGCATTAATTTAGCTTATGGTGTTTAATCCGTAATGAAAAAACTACATTACCCATGATGCTGTACAAAGAATCTATATATGGGTCAAAGACATTAAGATGTCCACGTCAAAAAAAAAAAAATGTACAAAAGTGATTTTATGTCCATAGAAAGCACATTAAATGTAAGAAAAGTGTCTTTTAAGGTTTCAAATAGGTTTTCAGAGGATAAAAAGTCAAAATTTGGTTGAAATAATGTTACATTGTCGTTCAGTGGAACACAATATTTATGTAAAAATCCAAACAACACTTATTCTGACATGTACATATTAAAATATATAAAAGAATAAGGAAGCATATTAAATCTTATTGTTTTAAATAAGTAAAAAATAGGATAGCGGCAAATTTAAAAAAAAATGTAGAATTACAACTAATTAGTATTTGGGGTGAAAGTAAATTGCCTTTTAATTGATTTTTGTTGTAAATATGCCTGACAAGATTGACACTGAATGACATTTTAATGGTTGTCTTCTGTAAAGTAGGGAAAATTTTTGCTCAGAAAAACTAAAACAAAAATTAAATTAAATTAAATTAAATTAAACAGCACTTTTTAATATTTATAATAAAGCAGTATTGCACTTATTGTTTTTTATTCTTAACCCCTTTTTCATCTTTGACCCATATGTGTGTGTGTATATATATATATATATATATATATATATATATATATCTCGAACCAATAACTTTAAGAGTTTTTCCATAATTATAATAATAATAGTTTTTCTTCATAATTAAATTTTTTATTAATGTCATGCAAAGTACTTCATTCGATTCTAGACCGATTTTTTATTTATTAATTTTTGAAAATGCATTAAAAATGAATAGGAAGTGAATTTCATTATTAATCGTACATTTTTTTTTTTGTGATATCAACACACCTTCTTTAGATTTACAGCTTTGATTTTTCATAAATTTAGAGTAAAAAAAATCTTTTTGGAAAATGTATATTTCATATAAAATTTAAAGAGACCAAACTTAAGTCTACGCTCCAAATCATTCAAGAATTAACAACAGTTTAACCTGAAAATGTTATTTTATTCAATTGAAATGCTCAAACAGTGGTTAACCATTAATAAATGCATTCTGACTATTTCATAAATATAATTCAGTACAATAAAATACCCTAAAAAACTAAATATTAAAGAAAAAAACATCATCAAACTAAAATATTGTACATTCATCATTTTTGATACCATGTGAGCAACGCCAGAGGGTTAAAGCTGTTAAGTTTCGTAACAATTGCACTGGAGTGATGGAGCAACTCACATGTGCCAAAAATCATTAGGATATAAAGTAAAGATCATGTTTCATTAAGATACTTTGTCAATTTCCTACTGTAAGTATATTAAAACTTAATTTTTGATTAGTAATATGCATTCCTAAGAACTTTATTTGGACAACTTTAAAGGTGATTTTCTCAGTATTTAGATTTTTTCATAGACTTTT
Organism: Garra rufa; assembly: GCF_049309525.1. NCBI lineage: Eukaryota > Metazoa > Chordata > Actinopteri > Cypriniformes > Cyprinidae > Garra > Garra rufa. The sequence continues at coordinate 50,630,819 of NC_133368.1, read as the reverse complement.
GTCAGAATTTCAATTGCTTTCTTCAAAGCGTCTAACTTTCTACTTTTTAAAAATCCCTTTACTCTTAAAAATAAAAAATAAAGGTTCTTTATTGGCATTGACGGTTTCACGAAGAACCTTAAACATTCATGGAACCTTTCAAATGCAAAAAAGGTTCTTTAGATTTTTAAAAAGTTCTTCAAAAGCGTTCTTTTAAGAACTGCTCACTAAAAGACTCTTTGGGGAACCAAAAATGGTTCTTCTATGGCATCACTGCAAAAAAAAAAAAAAAAAAACTTTTTGAACCTTAATTCAAAAACCAAAAAGATGACTTGATTTTATTAAGTATACTTAAGTAATGTTTAAGTATACTTTATGTAATAAGTATACACATATCAGTGTACTAGTAGTATATTTGTAAGTGTACTATTTCAGCACTCCTTAGGACTAAATTGGCCCACTTTCTAGTAGTATACTTTTAAGTATAACAGTAGTAAACTTTGAGTACACAACTAGTTTACATCTGTTTTCAGTTTGTACTGCAAGTATACTAAAAGTGAACTTATTGGTATACTGATAGTTTACTAATTAAATACGTTTTTATGCATTTTATACTAGTTTAGTAGTTTCATACTGCAAATATACTCCTAAGTGAACTTTAAATCATACTTTAAGTATACTACTATGTCCATATTTAGGTATTAATTTGTATATAGTTTGTTATCTGAAAATCTGAACATACAAAACCTCAAAAGAAAGAACAGGGTGTCTGCTTGTAAACAAAAATATATATATTCTAGCTTCATGCATTCGTTTTTTTATAAACACATTGGGTAAGTTTCCTAAATAAAAAAATATATGTGACCCTGGAGCACAAAACCAGTCTTAAGTCGCTGGGGTATATTTGTAGCAAATAGCCAAAAATACTTTGTATGGGTCAAAATTATTGATTTTTCTTTTATGCCAAAAATCATTAGGAAATTAAGTAAAGATCATGTTCCATGAAGATATTTTGTAAAATTCCTACTGTAAATACATCAAAATGTAACTTTTGATAAGTTATATGCATTGTTAAGAACTTAATTTGGACAACTTTAAAGGTGATTTTCTCAGTATTTTGATTTTTTTGCATCCTCAGATTCCAGATTTTCAAATAGTTGTATCTCGGCCAAATATTGTCCTATCCTAACAAACCATACATCAATAGAAAGCTTATTTATTGAGCTTTCATGTGATGTGTACATCTCAGTTTTGTAAAATTTTACCTTATGACTGGTTTTGTAGTCCAGGGTCACATATATATATTATTCATTAAAAGCATTATTACGTCTTCATGGGTCAACATTTTATTCCATAACGTTACACAGTTGTCCATATCTATGGTTTTGATGCTGTTTTATGTCTGACGATTGTGTTAGATTACATGTGGAAGCATCTGTTGTTTCGGTTTCTTCTTCTCTTGTGTTTTGTAAATTTTGTACAGAAGATGCAATAGCGCCCCTAGAGTATAACAATGAAAACACGGATTCTCAGAACACAAGTATAGCTCAAGTATACTTAGACTTAGAGGTATAAGTTAAGTATACTTAAAAGGCATTTTAAGTATTTAAAGGCATTTAAGCACTTCCATAGGAATTGTATCATTTTGAAAATGAAAAAACAAAAGAATGTTACATAGTTTTTTTTGTAGTTTTTAGAACATTACGTTGTTTTTTAGATCATTACATTGTTTTTTTGAATGTTTCATTATTTTTTGTTGTTTTTAGAATGTTACAATGTTTTGTTTTTTTAGAACGTTACTTTTTTGTTTTTAGAACGTTACATTGTTTTGTTTTTTTAGAATGTTACATTGTTTTTTACATCTATGGTTTTGATGCTGTTTTATGTCTGAGAATTCTGTTAGATTAGCCTACATGTGGAGGCATCTGTTGTTTCGGTTTCTTCTTCACTTGTGTTTTGGAAATTCTGTTCAGAAGATGCAATAGCGCCCCTAGTGTATAACAATGAAAACACGGATTCTCAGAACACAAGTAGAGCTCAAATAGACTTATAAGTTATAGTATACTTAAGTTAAAGAGGTATAAGTTAAGTATACTTAAAAGGCATTTTAAGTATATCTCTGAGAAGTATATAAAAGCACATTTCTGAGAAGTACATACAAAGTAGACTGAAAGTATACTTTCCTATTTTAGTTTAAAGGAAGCATACTAATAGCACACTTTAATAAACTTCATTATAAAGGTTTTTATAAGGAAAATAAACAGATATTAAAATAAAATACAAAAATAAAATAATAAATAATTGCGAGTTTATATCTCACAATTCTGAGAAAAAAAAGTCTAAATTGTGAGGTAACACATCGTTAAAACCTTTTTTATTATTATTATTCAGTGGCGGGCTTCCTTAGGAATTGTATCATTTTGAAAATGAAAAACGAAAGAATGTTACATAGTTTTTTGTAGTTTTTAGAACATTACATTGTTTTTTTAGAACGTTACATTGTTTTGTTTTTTAGAACGTTACATTTTTTTAGAATGTTACATTGTTATTTGTTGTTTTTAGAATGTTACATTGTTGTAGTTTTTTGTTTTTAGAATGTTACAATGTTTTGTTTTTTAGATGTTACATTTTTTGTTTTTAGAACGTTACGTTATTGTTTTTTACATCCATGGTTTTGATGCTGTTTTATGTCTGAGAATTCTGTTAGATTTAATGTGGAGGCATCTGTTGTTTCGGTTTCTTCTTCACTTGTGTTTTGAAAATTCTCTACAAAAGATGCAATAGCACCCCTAGTGTATAACAATGAAAACACGGATTCTCAGAACACAAGTATAGCTCAAATATACTTAGACTTAGAGGTATAAGTTAAGTTTATAAGGGTTTTCAAACAGTGTATTGGGAAAATGAATGGGAAAAAGTGGGCAGGACTAATGCTCTCTATTTCGTTTGAAAACAAGATTGACATTTAGGTGCAGGATAAAAATCATTTTTCTACGGCTCGGCGGTGTGTGTTTAAATTCCTGGCCTGGATCGGCGGCAGGGAGAAGGTTGTGTTTGGTGGGATGGCAGAAAAGGAACTCCTGGAAACGTAATAGAGTGGCAATCATAGAAAGTGGGCCAGGTAGGGTTCTCTCGGGAGGAATCCGTGTTTCTCCTCCCGCGAAACCGCCAAACGCTCACTTTCAGCTGTCAGTCGGATTGCTTCCACCCGAGCTGCTGCTGCGTGACACGCGAGATAGAATAAAGTCAGACGTGGATGCGGGGTTATAAATAGAGGATATGAGTCAATGGTTATGTAAAGTTACATTTTTAACTGCCTGTTTACAGAAACGGATGTAATCCAGATTTGAACTGGATTAGAATTGCTCTTTTTGGTGCCATGCGGCTGCAATGCGCACATCAGAGTTTGCTTTTATTCTGCTACTGTTGAGAGAAACGGAAAGTGTCCAGGTAACAATTGCACTGGAGTGATGGAGCAACTCACATGTGCCAAAAATCATTAGGATATTAAGTAAAGATCATGTTTCATGGAGATATTTTGTCAATTTCCTACTGTAAGTATATTAAAACTTAATTTTTGATTAGTAATATGCATTCAGAACTTCATTTGGACAACTATAAAGGCGATTTTCTCAGATTTTAGATTTTCAAATAGTTGTATCTTGGTGAAATATTGTGCTATCCTAACAAACAAAAGGTTATTTATTCAGCTTTCATCTCAAAATTGACTGTTTTTGTGGTTCCAGGCTCACATGTGTTCTTTACTTGGTCTTAAAATGTCTTAAACTGACCTTGATAAAATGCAAATAGTGTTAATCTCAGGTTTAATAGTTCAGGGTTAACAAAAACTATATCCATAAAAGACATTTTCATTACTTGAAATCAATAGTGAAATAAAATACAAAAATAAATAAATAGTAAATTGTGAGAAAAAAGTCAGAGTTGTGTGAGAGCACGTTGTAATAACTTTTTTTTTTTATTCAGTGGCGGAAAAAGGCTTCCATAGGAACATTTCATTGTTTCATTTTGAAAATGTTATTTTTTGGTTTAAACATTCAGTTTTTTTGAAAGGATTAAGACCATTTCTTGGTTTTGCAAACACTGGCAGAACATTCCGTTGTATCATTTTGAAAATATTGTTAGAATATATATATATATATAGACTGTTACATTGTTTTTTTAGAACGTTACTTTTTTTTAGTTTTTAGCATGTTACATTGTTTTGTTTTTTAGAGCGTTGCATTGTTTTTTTTTTGTTACATTGTTTTGTTTTGTTTTAGAATGTTACATTGTTTTTTTGGTGTTGTTTTTAGAACATTTTACATTTTTTTAGAATGTTATTTTTTTTGTTTTTAGAACATTACATTGTTTTACTTGGTTTTTGAAAAATGGTCTTAAAATGTCTTGATACAATGCAAATAATGTTAATTACTGGTTTAATAGTTCAGTTAAGTAGTTAAATAGTTAAATAAATTATTGCAAGTTTATTTCTCTACATAAAAAAAGTCAGAATTGTGAGATAACACTTCTTAACTTTTTTTTTTTTTTTTTTTTATTCAGTGGTGTTAACTGGCTTCCATAGGAACATTTCATTGTTTCATTTTGAAAATGTTATTTCTGAAAGTTGTTTAAACATTCAGTTTTTTTGAAAGAATTAAGAATGTTTCTTGGTTGTGCAAACACTGGCAGAACATTCCTTTGTATCATTTTGAAAATGATGTTAGAACATTACATAGTTTTTTTTGTTGTTGTTGTTTTTAGAACGTTACATTGTTTTGTTTTTTAGAACGTTACATTGTTTTGTTTTTTAGAACGTTACATTGTTTTTTTTTAGAACATAAAAAATTTTTTTGAACGTTACATTGTTTTTTAGAACATTACATTGTTTTTTGTTGTTTTTAGAACGTTACATTGTTTTTTTTAGAACGTAAATTTTTTTTTGGAACGTTACATGTCTTAAATTGACCTTGATAAAATCCCGGGTTTAATAGTTCAGGGTTAACAAAAAATAAAACCATAAAATACTTTTTTATTACTTGAAATAAACATTAACAGAAATTAAAATAAAATACAAAAATAAATAAATATTTTTTCCAACTAGTCGCCATTTCTCATTTTCTTACAACTTGATGTACTAAAATAACTAAACCTAAAATAACGATGAATAAAACTGTAAAGATTTACAAAAATGCAAAAACGCACAACAAAACCTACATTGAAAAAATGCCAATTTAAAATATTAATAAAAACTGTAATAGTATCTCAGTCTTACATTAAAAGAAAAACAAAAACAAAAATGCAATGAAGTTAAAACAGATTTTTTTTATATATATATATATTTACATTTATTGTTTTTATGCTTAAACCTTTTTTCATCTTCGACCCTTATATTCTCAACTCAATTCAGAAGATTTTAACTTGGTGTACTAAAATAACTGAAATAAATTAATGCAAACTATATATACATTTATTTAAAAATGGCAAAAATACACAACACAATTGTTAAAACTTTTTAAAAATTAAAATAGAAAATATATTTAAAAAAAAAGGCAGTTCAGACCTTGTTCAGGCCAGTTCATTTTACTCTAAAATAGATTTGCTTTCCCTCATCCATCACATGACAGCAAGATCTGGTTGTTTCAGAGTAAATTTGCTGTTAAAGCTGAAGGGTGGACCTGTATTTAAGCAGCCGATGAAGGCAGCAGATACTGCAGTTTCTCCAGGCTCAGGTCCTCCTGCTCTTGTCTGGATAAGCTGACCTCACACTGCCTGTGAATTTCAATCACAGCTTCCTGTTGTGCCAAAGAACCACACATAAAACATGAAAATGGAGGGCAAAGACAGTATTTCTGAATGCTTTTAAAATAAAAAGCTGTTTCTGCCACCAAATAAAAAATAAAAAAGGTAATTGCCACTTTACAGTTTTATTCAATGTTATTTTAGTACATCAAGTTGTAAGAAAATGAGAAATGGCAATATCTCAAATATATATCTATAGGGTTTATATCTCAAAATTTGGAGAAAAAAAAGTCAGAATTGTGAGATAAAATGTCACAATAACTCGTTAACATTAATAATTGATAATAACATTGTTTTTTTTTTTGTTTTTTTTAGAACATAACTTTTTTAAAACGTTTTTTTTTTTTTTTTTTTTTTTAGAATGTTACATTTTTGTGTTGTTTTAGATAGAACGTTACATTTTCTAATTTTTATTTTTTTTTCAGAATGTTACATTTGTCTTTTTGTTTTAAGAACATTACATTTTTTGGTTTTTAGAATGTTACATTGTTTTTTGCTTTTTCAAGAACGTTACATTATTTTAAGAACGTCACAGTTTTTTTTACAATTCTTTTTTTTGAATGTTACTTTGTTTTGCTTTTTTAAGTACGTTACATGGGTTTTTTTCAGAATGTTACTTTTTTTTTAGAAACTTGAATTGTTTTTTCTAGAATGTTAAATTTTTTTGGTTTTTAGAACATGACATTTTTGTTTGTTTTTAGAACATTACATTGTTTTTGTTTTTAGAATGTTACATTGTTTTGCTTTTTAAGAACGTTACATTGATTTTTTTTTCAGAATGTTACATTGTTTGTTTGTTTTAGAACCTAACATTGTTTTTTTTTTTTTTTTAGAATGTTACATTGTTGTTTTTTTGTTTTTTATTACATTGTTTTTTTTAGAACGTCACATTGTTTTTTTTTAGAATGTTACTTTTTTTTAATGTTACTTTTTTTAAAGAACGTTACATAGTTATCACTGAAGAATGTACAAATAACATCATAAGCACGTACTGAGAACACTGTTGTAACAATGCAGATTCTAAAACAATTTCCTTTTAACATTACACGCGCTTATATCAAATAGTAATTACGTTTTTAAATGTTCCACATATATTATTTTAAGAATATTTTGTCCTAACATTTACAAAACATTATGGGAACATTTCCTGTTAGATTGGGAAAAAGAACTGAAAACATGAGCAAAGAGGCAAATTTATGGCAAAGTCATTCTAAAACGGATGTTTCCGACTGGTGGAGGTGTACGTTCTCAATGTGAAGAGATGTAGAGTTTACTGTAACGCTCGTCCTCTTGTGTCATACTGCTTTAACAGCGGCTGCTAATGAACAGCGCGGCGTGGAAGTGTTCGCTGCTGTCTCTGCTAAAGTGTCAGCACACATCTCGCTCGTTCTGGCACCGAGGATAAACACAGTCATCCTGCGTTTCTGAGACGACAGGCCTTTTGTCGTGGAACAGCTGGCGCTGGAGATTCAGTAGCGGCGCAGGAAACCGTCAGAGTAGTTTAGTCATGTTTTTCATCTCATGTCGGCAGAAGAGTACAGACGTTCAAAACCTTCATTGGAAGTGAACATGATGAACTCCAAATGAAACAGACCCAGTTATCAGCCAATGATGAGATATTTCACATAAAAGAGGTTTACATATAGTCAAACACTCACTGATGCTCCAGAAGGAAAAACATGCATTAAGAGCCGAGGGTGAAAACCTTTGCAATTGAAGATCAGGGTAAATTTAGCTTATTTTGACTGGAAACATGTAAGCATCTTCTGTAGCCTTTGAAGGGCAGTCCTAAATTAAAAAAATATGACATTTAAGCAAAATAAGAAAAATTAACATCTATATTCTATTTAAAGGTTTTAATGGAAAGTTCCCACAACTTTCACTACTTGAAGAATGTTTTGTCCTAAAAACTGTAATGTTAATGGAATATTTATAATCGTAACTTTATTCATGTTTGATTTTCACTACCAGTCACGTTTTTGAACAGTAAGATTGTTAATATTCTCTTCTGCTCAGCAAGCCTGCATTTATTTGATCCAAAGTACACCGAAAACAGTACAATTCTGAAATAGTTTCGCTATTTAAAATAACTGCTTTCTATTTGAATATGTTTTAAAATGTAATTTGTTTCTGTGATTTCAAAGCTGAATTTTCAGCATCATTACTGCAGTCTTCAGTGTCACATGATCCTTCAGAAATCAGTCTAATATACTGAAGTTACTGGCATGTCATTAGCATGTTTCTAGCATGATTAGCATGTTTCTAGCATACTTAACATGTTACTTGCCTTATTAGCATTTCATTAGCAAGTTGCTAGCATGTTTCCAGCATGATTAGCAAGTTATTAGCATGTTGTTAGCATGTTTCTAACATGATTAACAAGTTGTTAGCATGTTGCTAGAATGTTTTTAGCATAATTAACACGTTACTTGCATTATTAGCATGTCATTAGCAAGTTGTTAACATGTTTATAGCATTATTAGCAAGTTATTGGCATGTTCTTAGCATGTCTCTAGCATGATTAGCAAATGACTAGCATGCCATCAGCATGTTTCTAACATGATTAGCAAGTGTCATGATTAGTAAGTTGCTAGCATGTTTCTTGGCTGACTAGTAAGTTGCTAGCACATTTCTAACATGTTTCTAGCATGATTAGCAAGTTGTTAGCATGCTGCTAGAATGATTTTAGCATAATTAACATGTTACTTATTAGCATGTCATTAGCAAGTTGTTAGCATGTTTATAACATTATTAGCAAGTTATTGGCATGTTCTTAGCATGTTTCTAGCATGATTAGCAAGTGACTAGCATGCCATCAGCATGTTTCTAACATGATTAGCAAGTGTCATGATTATTAAGTTGCTAGCATGTTTCCAACATTATTAGCAAGTTGCTAACAGGTTTCCAGAATGTTTCTAGCATGGTTAGCAATTTGCTAGCATGTTTCTTGGCTGACTAGCAAGTTGCTAGCACATTTCTGACATGTTTCTAGCATGATTAGCAAGTGACTAGCATGCTATCAGCATGTTTCTAACATGATTAGTAAGTTGCTAGCAGTTGCTAGCATATTTCTTGGCTGACTAGCAAGTTGCTAGCACATTTCTAACATGTTTCTAGCATGATTAGCAAGTTGCTAGCATGTTGTATGTTTTTAGCATAATTAACACGTTACTTGCATTATTAACATGTCATTATTAGCATGTCATTAGCAAGTTGTTAGCATGTTTATAACATTATTAGCAAGTTATTGGCATGTTCTTAGCATGTTTCTAGCATGATTAGCAAGTGACTAGCATGCCATCAGCATGTTTCTAACATGATTAGCAAGTGTCATGATTATTAAGTTGCTAGCATGTTTCCAACATTATTAGCAAGTTGCTAACAGGTTTCCAGAATGTTTCTAGCATGGTTAGCAATTTGCTAGCATGTTTCTTGGCTGACTAGCAAGTTGCTATTATTAACATGTCATTATTAACATTGCATTATTAACATGTCATTATTAACATGTCATTAGCAAGTTAGCAAGTGTCACGATTAGTAAGTTGCTAGCATGTTTCCAACATTATTAGCAAGTTGCTAGCATGTTTTTTGGCTGACTAGCACATTGCTAGCACATTTCTAACATGTTTCTAGCATGATTAGCATATTTCCAGCACGATTAGCAAAGTTTCTAGCATGTTTCTAGCATGATTAGCATGCTATTTACATGTCATTAGCATGACTTGAAAGTTACTAGCATGTTTTAAACATGACTAGCATGTTTCTAACATAATTAGCAAATTGCTAGCATAATTCTAGCATTAATTACCATGTTGCGAGCATGATTAACATGCCATTAGCATGACTTAAAAGACACTAGCATGTTTTTAACATGACTAGCATGTTGCTAGCATGATTATCAAGTTACTAGCATGATTGCAGTTGCTAGGCTAGACTAGATAGTTAAATAGAGTAGAAATATTCAATAGAATGGAAGTTTGAATGGATTAGAAATAGTTGATAGAAGGGAAGCTTGATTGAGTCTCAATGGATTCTGGGAGTTTAAATTTGAATTTTGTCAGTTGGAGTTTGAATTTTGACAGTTGGAGTTTGAATTTTGACAGTTGGAGTTTGAATTTTGTCAGTTAGAGTTTGAATTTTGACAGTTGGAGTTTGAATAGTGTTGGCTCATTTGAACATTCCGTCAATGTAAGTCAATGGGATTTTAATGATTTCTAATCTTCAATTTGATGAAAACTACAAGTGGGATCAGTCTGAAGAGCTGGCCTGAGTTTGGTGCTACTAGCTTGAAAGCTATAGGAGTAACATTCAGAATTTCAGTCTAACCAAATTAAATGAGGTATGATGTAAACATGTCTAAAGAGGTTTTAACAAACGGATCTAGTTTTAGATGCTCTATAATTGAATGACAGACAACACGACTCATTGGTTTCTGTTTTTGATTTCAGTTCTGTCCAAACACAATGGCACGTTTGCTGTAGCGGCTGCGGCGCCGGAGGACTGGACTATGAGACGTTCAGACAGCGGATGGGTCTGAGAGTTCGTCATGAGGTAAAGTCCAGTCGTGCCATTATTTATCGTAATACAATCCACACGCATTGAGCTCTGGGCCTGCGGTCTGCAGAAATGACAAACGTCTGTCATTAAGCCTCAGAGAATGTTATTAGGATGTTAAAATAAGATTGTGGGGCCTTTCAGACGTCCTTTTGAGTCTGGCTTGGATTTATACGTGATACAATAAAAGAAACGCTAAAGTGAGTGCATTTATCATCGAATTTCCTGAAAAATAAGGATATTTGTGACGTGCCACAATTATAGCAAAACAGGGTTATGATAGTTAACTAAAACTAAAAGCATAAAAAACTGTTACTTGAAGTAAAATAATTTTAACTCACAGAAATGTCAATATTTTAAAATAAAATGTAAAAAATTAACATATTTTGTTCATAAAATAACTTATTTTATTTAACCTTTTTTAATTCATTAAACTTTAAAATCAAACTAGACAACAAAAAATGTTTAGAACGGTTTAAAAAAGTTTAAGAGGTTTAAAAAGGTTTAAAAGATTTACAAGTTTTAAAAGTTTTTTAAGGGTTTTCAGTCTGAAACAATTTGAAGTTTAAAGCAGTTTTAAAAGCTTAATGTTTGATAGATAGCTAGATCGACATAGATAGCATGTTTCTAGCATGACTAGCATGTTGTTAGCATGTTTTTAACATTATTAGCAAGTTGCTAGCATGTTACTAGCACGATTAGCCTGTTGCTAGCATGTTTCTAACATAATTAGCAAGTTGTTAGCATGTTTTTACCATGATTAGCAAGTTGCAAGCATATTTCTAGCATGATTAGCAAGTTGCTAGCATGTGTCTAGCATGAATAGCATGTTACTAGTATGATTATCAAGTTGTTAGAATGTTTCTAACATGATTAGCAATTTGCTAGCATGTGTTTCTAGCACGATTACCATGTTACTTGCATGTTTCTAACATGATTAGCAAGTTGCTATCATGTTTCTAGCATGATTAGCAAGTTGTTAGCATGTGTCTAGCATGATTAGCATGTTGCTAGCATAATTATCAAGTTTTTAACATGTTTCTAACATGATTAGCAAGTTGTTAGCATGTGTCTAGCATTATTAACATGTTGCTAGCATAATTATCAAGTTTTTAACGTTTCTAACATGATTAGCAAGTTGTTAGCATGCGTCTAGCATGATTAGCATGTTGCTAGCATAATTATGTTTTTAACATGTTTCTACCATGATTAGCAAGTTGTTCGCATGTGTCTAGCATTATTAACATGTTGCTGGCATGATTATAGCATGATTATAAAGCTGTTAGCATGTTTCTAGCATGACTAGCATATTGCTAGCATGATTTTAGCTTGGTTAACAAGAATTGCTAGCATGTTGTTAGCATGATTAGCCAGTTGCTAACATGATTCTAGCATTATTTACCATATTGCTAGCATGATTAACATGTCATTAGCATGACTTGGAAGTTACTAGCATGTTGTTAGCATGTTTCTAGCATGATTAGCAAGTTGCTAACATGGTTCTAGCATTATTTACCATATTGCTAGCATGATTAACATGTTATTAGCATGATTAGCAAGTTACTAGCACAATTCTAGCATGAATTTTAAGGTAGCCGGCTAACAAACACAACTGTTTAACAAACACATTATTTTTTAGTTAAGTCAACTTGAATATCTGAGTTGTCACTTGGCACAACTTAACATTTCGAGTTGAATGAAGTTATTTGACTAAACTTAAAATTAAGGCAAATTTAAAATTAAGAGTAACAAATTATAAAGAATGAACGAAGACTGTATATACTATATATATATTTTTTTAAAAAGTGATAAAAACAACAAACTTTAACTAAATTAAAAATATTAAAACATGCATACAAAAGTGCATACAAATTGAATTGAAATTTTGCATATATGTTTGCAGATATTTCAATAAATATATAAATATAATGTATATTTAACATTACATTTTTATATACATTTTTTGTATTATTTTTGTATATTATATTTAAAAAAATAAAAAATAATCTATTAAATATCACAATGTTATTTTTAACTTTTTATTTTAATAAAAACAGACTGGGGGAAATTTTGCATGTATATTTGCAGATATTTCAATTAATATAATGCATATTTAACATTGCATTTTTTATATTAATTTATTTTTGTATTATATTTTATATTAATTTATTTATATTATTTTTTTATATTATATAAAAAATAATAAAAAATAATCTATTAAATATTACAATGCTATTTTTAACTTTTTTTTTTTTTAAACAGACTGGGGAATTTTTGCATATATTTCGATTAATATAATGCATATTTAACATTGCATTTTTTTATAAATAAATATTACAATGTTATTTTTAACTGTTTAATTTCCTACAAAATTTTGGATGCATATACATATACATATATATATATATATATATATATATATATATATATATATATATATTTAATGCATGCACATAAAGATAACATGCATATAAATGTAATTGCATGCAAATTTACATACTATATAGAAAATACATAATAGCATACTATGGGATCCCCCCCCCCCCCCCCCCCACTACTATTCATCAGTCAAGTGAGCAAAAAATAATTTATGCATGCATTTATCTTTGGATATCCATAAAAATAAGTCTTTGTGACAAAAGCACTCTTTTCTATTTACAGGCTGTGCAGAAAACATTACAATGAAATTGATTTTCATGTTTCAGAAACACATTTGAATGTGTGGTTATGAATGTGATCTCTCACAGATGTCATGCCTGCTGATTGTTATCTGTTATAATGTGTTTATTTATACAAAATTGGGAGGAAGAGATCTGATGAAGGTCTCTCACATCTGTGCCAGCTGGAGCGACTTTTCTCAGCGGCGCTTTGAGAGCTTTTTAATCAGATTCTTCACATGAATGCTTAAAATTCAGGATTGAAAAATTCGTAGAAATTCAGCACAGCCACGCAGTCATTCCAGGCTTCCAGATCACGCAAGAAAAAACATTAATTTTGACAAATGCATTCTCTGATATGTAAATTCTGGTTTTGAAGTGCTATTATGAGCTCTTAACATCAAAGTGCAGTGCTTTGTGGCGTCGGGTCTGCTTGCGCTCCCTCTGCTTCAACACTGTTAATAGGAGCAGATAATTAGGTTATACTTTTAATTCCCACATGCCAGAAATATTACCTGGCAAATTACTGCCTTTGGGCTGCGCTCTTAATTACCAACTACTCTTATTGAGATGCTGAGAGTCAGGTTTCTGAGTTGCACTCACAATATCCATATGTGGAAAAATAAAATATAAAAAATATATATTTTATTTCAGCTAGTTGCCAAAGCAACATTTCTAAAAAAAAAAAAAAAAAAAAATTATAATAAATTTTTTTTTAAAAATGACAAAAACACAACAAAAAAATTAAGTATTAAATCAGAAAATATAAAAATAAAAACTAATTCAAAATATCAGTGCATATTAATTTGTGCATTATATTCATTTTAATTTATGTGCATGCATATACTGTACATTGACGTTTTATATGTTGATGTATATGCATTAAAAAAGTTTATGCATGCATTAATAAGCATATGTACATTAAATTATTTAAATCTAAAATGAAAACATTATAGACATACAGTATTTAAAAAAAACTTAATAAAAATGACAAAAATATAAAAATAAAAACTAATTCACAATATCAGTGCATATTAATTTGTGCATCATATTTATTTTTATTTATGTGCATGCATATACTGTACATTGACATATTTTATTTAAGTTTTATAATTTATATTAAGGCATATGCATTAAAGAAGTTTATGCATGCATTAATAAGCATGTTAAATATGTATGTTACATTTATTTAAATCTAAAATGAAAACTTTATAGACAGAGTATTTTTTTAAAAATTTAATAAAAATGACATAAATAACAAAATTAATAAAACTTTAGCAAAAAATTTAATCAGAAAACATAAAAATAAAAACTAATTCAAAATATCAGTGCATATTAATTTGTGCATTATATTCATTTTAATTTATGTGCTTGCATATACTGTACATTGACAAATTTTATGTTAATGTATATGCATTAAAAAGGTTTATGCATGCAATAATAAGCATGTGCATATTAAATTAATTTAAATCTAAAATGAAAACATTATAGACGTACAGTATATTTTTAAAAAATTATAAAAATGAATAAAAATGACAAAAACACAAAAACAAAATTAATAAAACTTGTAAAAATCAATTCAAAATATCAGTGCATATTAATTTTGTGTATTATATTCAATTTAAATGTATGTGCATGCATATACTGTACACTGACATTTTATTAAAAGTGTTTTATTTTATGTTAATGTATATGCATTAAAAAGGTTTATGCATGTAATAATAAGCATATGCATAATAAATTCATTGAAATTTAAAATGAAAACATTATAGACATACAGTATATTTAAAAAAAATGTAATAAAAATGACAAAAACACAAAACAAAATTAATAAAACTTTAACAAAAATTAAAATATTAAAAAAGAAAGTATAAAAATAAAGCTAATTCAAAATATCAGCGCATATTATTTTGTGTATTATATTCATTTTAATTGATGTGCATGCATATACTGTACATTGACATATTTTATTTAAGTTTTATAGTTTGTTAATTAATAAAACTAACAAACATTTAAATATTAAAACAGAAAATATAAAAATAAAAGCTAATTCAAAAAAATCAATAAAAAATATCTACCAAAACGGCATAAATATTTATTTTGCTCAGTAATTACTATAAAACTTTAAAAAAAGACTACATAATAAAAAATTAAAAAAAAATCCAAAAGTTTTTTCAAGTTTGTTTACATACTATAAATACTATAAATATACACAGTACATACAGATTTATGTAAACAAAACTTTTATTTTAAATTGATTAATGGTGACTTATTGTTTTGCAGCTCTAATTCTAAATCAGTTTTTATTTTTATATTTTCAGTTTTAATTTTGATTTCAGTTAAAGTTTTAGTAGTTCTGTTTGTGTGTTTTTGTCATTTAGTTTTTTAAATATTAATATTAAACTTTAATATTTTAACGAAATTTAAAGTGATAAAAACAACAAAAATGTGCAACTAAATTACTAAAACGTTCCAAAATAAAATATTAAAGCAAAGTATAAAAGTAAAAATAAATTTTGAAAAAAAAAAATTAACAAAATGAATAATTAATTCAAAATATAATAGTTGTGGGTTTTTCAATAGCCGTTGAAGATACCGCTATCTACCATTAATACGTAAATAATACTTATTTTGCACAGTATTTGCACATTTTAAAAACAAACTGTGGAAAATTTTGCACATGTATTTGCAGGTGAATATAATGCATATTTAACATTGCATTTTTTATATTAAATATTAATATTAAACTTTTTTATTTTGAACTTTTTAATTTCCTACAAAACTAGAAAAAAACATACTGGGGGAAATTTTGGATGCATATATATTTAATGCATGCACATAAAGATGACATGCATACAAATTCAATTGCATGTAAATGTACATACTTTATAGAAAATTCATAATAGCATACTATGCTCACTAAAAATCTCTAAATAATTTATGCATGCATTTATCTTAGGATATCCAAAAAAATAACTCTTTGTGACAAAGCACCCTTTTCTAGTTTTTATTTGTGTGTTTTTGTCATTTTTAGTACATGTCTATGTAGGTTTTAGTCATTTTTATTATATTAGAACATCAAGTTAAAAATTACATTTTGCTTCGGACACTAGCTGAAATAGAAAGGTTTTATATTTTATTTCAAGTATTATTTATTTGGTTTTAATTGGATTTTCAGTGTTTATTAACCAACTATTTGAAAATCTAGAATCTGAGGGTGCAAAAAAAAAATCTAAATATTGAGAAAATCGCCTTTGAAGTTGTGCAAATGAATTTCTTAGCAATACATATTACTAATCAAAAATTAAGTTTGATATATTTACGGTGGGAAATTTACAAAATATCTTCATGGAACATGATCTTAATATCCTAATGATTTTTTGGCATAAAATAAAAAATGACAGTTTTGAACCAAACAATGTATTTTGCATGCTACTTAAGACTGGTCTTGTGTTCCAGGATCACAAATATTAAACAATTACATTTTTATGCATGCAAACACATGCATGCAAACAGCAGCTAATCATGCATTTTTCCAATCTTTCAGCCTCATCATATGAAACGGAGCGTCTGGCTGCTGTGAGGAGAACAGTGAAGCTCAGGGTGAGTCACGCACATCATATAACACACATATAATGGGCCATATTGTGGGCTTTCTGTAATGACAGTTAGGCTGATGTCAGGGGACGTCTGGGACCATTTTCAGGTCATGAGCCTCAAGGAGATTCGGAGATGTAGAATGAATGCTAATGGAGATGCAGTGAATTGATTGTGTTGAACTAACGAACAAAATGTCAGTAACAAGCCCTAGAGAAGGTCAAGAAAACAAGCGTGGAGTACATCATGTGTAATGCCGTCAGATTGCTTGCAAATGCAAACCATTATTATGTCCGTATGTCCGTCTCTTCACCTAAACACAGTTTAACAGGCGGTTAGGACTGGAATTTGATTCAATTTTGATACACTAGCTTGTGATTCAATTTGGCATTGATTCATTTGGATATATAAGCAATCACATGCAGTGCATGTCTCTTTTTTCAAGGAAAATGTCTTTTCTGAGGTTGAGATTATTGATCTCAAGCTGTTTTAATGACGTCTTTCTGCAGTTGAAACACTGATTGATCAATTGCATGATTCGTGATTGATTTCAGGTCTGATGTTCATGCATGTTGATTTGCTGCTGGAACTAGTAGAAATGGATAAACTGAGATTTTGTTTTATTCTGCAGAAAGATGAACATGTATAGTGATGAAAGCCAAAATATAAAATCTCATGGATGAATATTTACTGAGTAATCCGCAATTTTGTAGAGGGGGGGTCAAAATGGAAATGTTTTACCTCAAATTACAGGGGGGTAAAAAATGACTTTAGAAAGATGGCAGCATCATTATCTTAATCTTACACAGAGATTGGTAGCTCTTTTAGTAAAATCTGTTGACTTTAGTAATCTTTGTTGCATTATGTGCCAATGGTGACCATTCAAAAATGCGGAAACAGCACTTTTCATGTTTTTACCTCAAAGTTTGCATGCCTGTAACTCAAGAAGTATTAAAGATATCTTAATGTCCTTTTAGATATTGGCTCTTAACAAACCTTCCTTTCCGCATCTTTATTTTCAATGCCTTTTGTAATTCTGTTCCAGAGATATTGCAATTTCAATATGGCTCCGGGAGTAATGCTTTAAAATTGTCATTTTCAGTGGTCAAAAAATCCAAATGAAATTCCAGTATCTCTGGATCCAAAGTATATAGGGCCTCAAAAATAAAGATACCAAAAGGAAAATGTGTGAAGAGTCAATATCTAAAATGGTATTAAGATATCTTCAGTACTTCTTGAGTTACAGACATGCAAACTTTGGAGTAAAAACATGAAAAGTGCTGTTTCCTCATTTTTGAATGGTCACCATTGGCACGTAATAGAACAATTGCCACAAAGATTGCTTTTTTCTAGCTAACTATTGAGTTGTATGTTCAGAAGAAAGATACATGTATAGTGATGAAAGCCAAAATATTAAATCTCATTGATGAATATTTACTGAGTAATCCACTGTTTTGTAGAGGGAGGTCAAAATGGCATTTTCTTTTTAACCTGAGATTCAGAGTCAAGTTACAGGAGGCTAAAATATCTTTAGAAAGATGGCAGCATCATAATGTTATTTTTACACAGAGATTGGTAGCTCTATTAGTAAAATCTGTTGACTTTACCAATCTTTGTTGCATTATGTGCCAATGGTGACCATTCAAAAATGGGGAAACGGCACTTTTCACACTTTTACTCCAAAGTTTGCATGTCTGTAACTCAAGAATTATTAAAGATATCTTAATGTCCTTTTAGATATTGGCTCTTACAAAACTTTCCTTTAGGCATCTTTAATTGTAATGCCTTTTGAAATTTGGTTTCAGATACAGTAAATGAACATACTTTTCAGAAGGCCAACAGTTCACTAAAATATATATATATTTTTTTTTTATTAGTCTTAAGTATTCTAATTTGTTGAGATAGTGAATTGGTGGGTTTTTGTTAAATGTGAGCCAAATCATCACAATTAAAAGAACCAAAGACTTAAACTACTTCAGTCTGTGTGCACTGAATTTAATACACAAGTTTCACAATTTGAGTTGAATTACTTAAGAAATAAATTTTTGCACAACATTCTACTTTATTGAGACACACCTGTAAGTGATTACAAGTATTACAATTATATACTAAAGCAACTGGTTACATTTAGTCTCGAAGATGTGTAATTGTTAACTGTTCCTGGTCATTAAACTTCAGGTAAGAGCAAACTTTCAGGAATGCCTGCTCCTGATCTTAATTTTTGGGCGCTTTGCCTCTGGGTCTTTCTGGAGCTGTATCGTTAAATTCGTTACGAAAACTACTACTGCATAAGTTTAGACGAGTCCAATGGATCCATAGACCCAGAAAACATGGGGTTAGACACCAAGATTACTTGGCTATGTCAAATAATGAAGGAGTTAGGATATTTTAAGGGTTTCCTGCCCATCTTTGACACCATCTTGAAAATGACACTTTTCTAGTGGTCAAACTTTGGTAAACTTTTAGTATGCTATTAAGGACACCTAATACTACAAAAGAAAAAAAAACAACTGAGAAAACTTTTGTTAGAATTTTTCTGGGGTTAGGTGTTTTTTTTGTCATATATGCAGCCACCTATACTCACAACATAATCATAAGATTTGTTTAATTATATACATAATTTCTGCTATTTTTCCTTATTGTATACTATTTAACAAAAAATAAACAAATAAGCTTAGAGAAGAAGGAGGTGTTTCTCCTAAAGTTTACAAATGTAAGTTAAACGTTAGTTAATGTTGCTGTAAGACACTTCTTCGGTTTTTACTAACGGAACTCAGTTATTTTTCTGATTGCAACCTCAAAATATAAACTACAGAACACTCTTCATTAGAGCTGAATCCTAAGGTACGTTGTGGTCTGAACGCAAAACCAGACCAGATGTGGTTAATGATGCTTTCTGGTTTACAAGAGAGGTACATCAAAGAGAGGAAGAAAACCATTCTGTGGGCACAAAAACCCAGCTGTAAAAACAATATGGAAAAATAGCAGAAATGATGTATATAATTAAATCTTATGAATATGTTGTGAGATACAAAGTATGCTTTTGTCAGTATGTCACGAAGAAAAAAAAATGATTGTTACATATTGTGTTTTTATGTACAGTATGGATTACATTTTTACTGTAAATAGAAAGAGACAGAGAAATCTTACTTGTGCTGTTTGCTTGAAAACCTATCTGCGGTGTTTTGATGTTGCCCGGCAATGCTTTTGTGTGGACAAGCCTTAAAAGATTCGTTCTAGGCTTCAGTCAGTTATAAATCAGTCAGGAAAATGCAGGTGGCTTTGCGTGATCCCTGCGGCCGTTCACTGGAAAGAGATACAAAATTAGGAAGAATATAGAAAATAAATCCAATGGACATTACTTACTGCAACCCTATAAACTACTGGATCATATTTGATACTCAGAGCCTCTAAATCATCCAAAATTTGCTGTTTAGCCTGTCACACACAATCTATAACAATCCTGTTGTCATCTGATTGATAGTTCAGACTCTTTTAGCAAGTGGCCTTTTAGTAAGAAAGTTGCAAAGAGATTGCAACTTGGTTATTACATGGTTGCTTATGGATATAAATTTGTATGCATGCATGCATGCATATATTTATATCTGTATGCATATAATTTACATACTATTAAGAAAATACGAACTCTACATTACATGCATGTTATTATGTATTGTAAATTTATATACCATATAGAAAAAACGTAAACAAAGGTAGCCTAAAAATGGCTATACCTAGGCAACCATTTGTCCATCAACATGGAAATGGCTGTGCACGGTCTTGGTCCAAAGTGCCACAAGTGTCTTTAAGGACATTTGCGTATCTCAAAAAAAACATGATCGCCATTGGCCGACGAAGTTTGAGCACAAATTACACATGGTTAACGGAGGCCGATTGGAACGAAAATTGGTGGGCCTGTTTGAGTCAAGGCCCTAAAGGTCTGAGTGAAATTTGAAAGAAATGAACCACTGGGGGGACGATATAATGCTTTTCAAGGGCGTAAACTATTGTGCATTGCACGTCTTTTTTTTTTTTTTTTTTTTTGCGCATACACACGATATTCATATCATACAATAGAACTCCTCATTCTGGACAACTTTGCTTCTAGAACCACTGCTGTCAATGAAATTGTTTATTAAATGATCGAGAAGATGAAAAAAATCTACTGCTGCACTTGTCCTAGGTTTCGTTCAATCTGGAAAAAAACGTGGCAGTACGATTCTCTAGACTCTCTAGGTCAATAATATCAAGAAATGTTGAAATGTACCCTTTGTGAAGCTATAACGGGGTTTTAGAAAAGGGGCCTGTCCGAATTTACCCAGAATCCTATAAAGCCTAAAGGAAAACTTCACAAAACTTGGAGAGCACATGCGGCAGGTGATTCTTAAACAAGCATGCAAAGTTTTAAGGAGATCAGACCACAGCTGTATGGCGTTATTTTAATGACAAATGTCGAGAGCGCATTATTTTAGCGCAAAAGCATATTAATATTATGTTTGTGTGCTCATGCGGTATATATATCTGAAGTATTTTCCGTCCTGGATTAAACATTGTCAAAATCTATTACCCAATCAGATTTCCCCTGATGAAAGTGCTACGTGAAATATTACGTATAAATACTAATGTATTTCTCAATATACCTGAATTATGTTATGAGAAATGCATTTGCAGACAATGCAATTATCTGTAACTGTCACATAAATGTAATTCACAGTTTTAGAGGACAGTGCCATTGAATTTGTTGATACTGTAATATGAAGTGTTTTCGTTAAAAAGAAAAAAAAACTATTCAGAACTGAAAGCAAACACTAAATAAAATAAAAAAATCTAAATAACTGTCCAAACAGCAGCGATTCTAGCAGAGCATTTGTTGTGTTATATCTTGTATCAGTTAGTAATTTAATGTTGATTTGATATGCATTGTTACTTTTAAACATTTATTGCAATGAAAATTCAGTTGAAGTATCTGAATTAATGACGCAACACTGACCTTTTATATGAAGTCTTTGCTTGACTATACAACTGGACAGAGGTTAATGATATGTACAAATCATCCAAGCAGCCAGCATAGGCCTATCGGCTACATTTGATTAACACTGCTAAATATGATTAAACTGGAAAAAATTGGATTAATTATAGATCAATTAGATTTAGAGTGTAGGCTCTAAATTTCACTAGTTTCATTAGTCAGTCATAGTAGTCTGATTAGTTAAATCTTTATTTATATAGCACCTTTTAAAACAGTGTTTACAAAGTACATTACAGAGAGATACATGTATGCAACAATAAAACAGGAAATACAACAACAAATACAACTATAAAAAGTCAAGGAAAGGCTCTAGTGAACAGTTTTGTTTTGAGATACTTTTTAATGCATAATGATACATTTTTGACAATGTATTTGGAAAAAAAATGCTTGCTACATAATGTCTTTATTCATATGTGCTTAAATGTTTTAAAGTGCTTGAACCCCAATAATCGCTGCTTGCAGCTATATTTTCCATAGATTATTGTAATTTACACACATATGAAATTTTTATGCATGCCTGATATGAACATAAATATAAATTTTATACTGTAGAATAGAATATTTAATATTTGTTATATACTGCCAATTTAAATGCATATTACTGTGTGTAGTACGCTATAAAAAGTTTTGACCAGATTCAACTTAAAAACCTAAGTTCAGCAGCTGCCTTAAGTCATTTTAACTTAATACAATAAAAATTACTTGATATAACTTTTGAGTTTAAATGACTTAAGTTGATTTAACTTACAATCTTAAGGCAGCTGCTAAACTTAATTTTTTAAGTTATTTACAGTGTATATG
>NC_133368.1:50563804-50607903 GCF_049309525.1 Garra rufa | reverse complement strand
CAAATACAACTTTACAATTTTAAAAACATGTAAAATTGCAGTTTCTATGCTTTTTGTTTATAGTTGGAATCTCTGTAAAAGTAGGTGTGTCAATCTTCACTGGTTTCAAGATTCAATTTAATTTAATTACTGTTTTCATTAACAACTAAATATCACTATGGTCACATTCTCAGTTTTCAATAGTACTGCACATGGCTACATTTTCATATTTGTTTTATATCAAATTTAATTTGGGCCAACTTTACTTTATTTTTTAAATTATGTAAGCAAGGTACTTTTTAAAACAATTACTTATTTAAAATAAGTTTTCTTCAGGTATCCGAAAGTTTACAGACAATAGTTTTTCTTTTTTCCTCAGCATTACTGCCATTTTATTATTACTGATGGATCATAGACAGGGAGCTTTAACAGGCTGCATTCAAACTAATGCACAGCAGTGGCGAGAGGTGACACTTTTATTTACCAGGTATGCTGAGTGCTAAAACACCAGTAATACCAAAAATAATAATATCTTTACATTATTTAGACACCAATAAAATCAGAGACGAAATCATATTATATTTTATATAGGCCTATTTTTTCTGTGGACTTTAAACTTTTGAATTGTTGAGAAATTATGAAAATATATTATATTATTATATTATAATATTATATATAATATACAAAAATACAATACATTTTTGGCAATCAGGATCTGGCAGCAACAGCGCGTTTTTCCGCTTGGGCGAGCGCTTCGCGGACAGCTTACCCCACGAATGTAATCACGCGCACGCCAGCAAAACAGAATGCGCATTCATTCCGAGGAGTCAAGGAAGATGCGGAGAATCTGCTTGCCCAGAAGATTCAATAAGGGATTCATTTATAAGCATGTTTATATTATTTAACACGTGAACGCATTCTCTCTGACAGCCTGGTATGCAGAGCATTTGCAGCTTACTGTATATGGACGGAACGCCACTGATGCACAGATCTATTTCAATATATCAGATGTTTTTGTCCTGCTCTGAAAACATAACTGACTGTATGTACAGTTTCGTTTGAAACTATTCCAAAATGCAAGTGCATTTAACCGCGTCCGCAATCGAGCTTTAGGACGAACAAACACAAAGCGCACGTGAGTCTGTCAGTGCAACAGTTTCTTGCGTTCCAGACGGCAGAAATGAACGCATATCTAAAGTAAAACACGGCGGATGGAAGCACACTGTCAAGCAATGCGCACGTGTCTCACAGTGCAGATTCTGTGCGCTGTAGCCAGCCGCGTCTCTAGCGCGCACACGTGCCATATGCAGAAAAAAAAGAAGAAGCTCAGAATCGATTCTGAAATATTAGGAATCGATTCAGAATCGTTGAAGAGAGAATCGCGATGCATCGATGCATCGATTTTTTCTCCCACCCCTAATATATATATATATATATATATATATATATATATATA
This sequence comes from Garra rufa, assembly GCF_049309525.1. Classification (NCBI taxonomy): domain Eukaryota; kingdom Metazoa; phylum Chordata; class Actinopteri; order Cypriniformes; family Cyprinidae; genus Garra; species Garra rufa. Next base: position 50,606,468 of record NC_133368.1, on the reverse strand, counting down.
TATATATATATATATATTAGTGGTGGGCCGTTATCGGCGTTAACGTGCTGCGTTAACGTGAAACTCTTATCGCGCGATAAAAAAAATATCGCCGTTAATCTATTCTCAAATTTGGGTTGGGAGCTGGGTCTAAACTACGCAAGCTATGATGACTTTCACCTTGATAGTTTAACGGGGATGTATACCAAAGACCTGTAGAATATGGTCGCGCGTTTAAGTCTCCTCCGCCAAAACACAGACGGGATCGCGTCGTCCTCCATTCATAAAAACCGAATCTACTATAGCGAAATGCCACGTAAATTCGTCGTTTTTTGGATTCATAAATCAAATGTTGGTCAGTCACTTAATTCAAATTGCGATATGGACTAGTGTATGTGAAAACTGAAATGCAAAAAGACCGTTTTAATATGAATCCGATATGTTCCGTTTGCCTAGCTGTATGTATGCATTGCGGAGACGAGCTTTTACTACACGCATACTGAAACACACGTGACGCTCCCGGTAATCTTACATGAACAGATAAACTCAATCTCCCAAACTGCTGTGAGTGTCACTTTTACCGTTTCATTTGAGAAAACTAGCATCATATCATACTGTATGACACAGAAACTTCACGGCAACCTGTCAAAATAAAAGTACGGTGTAACATGTAATGGGCTGGGTAGGTGTTGACGTTAAAAAAATAGAATCTAATAGGGAGAAAAAATAATTTCAGTGTTAGTTAGTTAGTAAACATAAGTACATCTAATTGAACATAATTTATTTTCATCAACAAATTATCATAGAACAGCTTTATGATCCATTCTCAAAGACTTTAAGTCATTATTTGGGTAGCACACATATTCTGAATGCCATCAGCAGAATTCAAATTAGCCATTTTAATCTAGATTAATCTAGATTAATTCCAAGATTTAATCTAGATTAATCTAGATTAAAAAAATTAATCTATGCCCACCCCTAATATTATATATATATTAATATTTTAAAAACTTGAAATGGAATGTTTTCATGTGTGTTCACAGGTTCATAGTCAAACTAAAAACAAATTTATAATTCATGGGTTCGTAAGATTTTTAAAAATGTTTTTTAAAGAAGTCTCTAATCATGCTAACAACATGCTAGTAACTTATTAATCATGCTAGCAACATGCTAGTAACTTATTAATCATGCTAGCAACATGCTAATAACTTGCTAATCATGCTAGCAACATGCTAGTAACCTGAAAATGATGCTAAAAACATGCTAGCAACAGGCTGGTGACATGTTAACTACATGCTAGTCACTTGCTAATCATGCTAACAACATGCTAGTAACATGCTAATCATGCTAGTAACCTGGAAATGATGCTAAAAGCGTGCTAGTAAAACGCTAAACATGCAGCATACTGATCATGCTAACAACAGGCCAGCAACAAGCTAGTAACATGCTAATCGTGATGAAATCATACTAGCAACATACTAGTAACTTGCAAATGATGCTAACAACATGCTAGTAAAACGCTAAACATGCTAACAACATACCAGTAACATGCGAATCATGCTGTAAACATGCTAGCGACATTGTAATCATGTTAGCAACATGCTAGTAACTTGCTAATCATGCTAGTAACATGCTAGTGACTTATTAATCATGCTAGCAACATGCTAATAACTTGCTAATCATGCTAGCAACATGCTAGTAACCTGAAAATGATGCTAAAAACATGCTAGCAACATGCTGGTGACATGTTAACTACATGCTAGTCACTTGCTAATCATGCTAACAACATGCTAGTAACATGCTAATCATGCTAGTAACCTGGAAATGATGCTAAAAGCATGTTAGTAAAACGCTAAACATGCAACATACTGATCATGCTAAAAACAGGCCAGCAACAAGCTAGTAACATGCTAATCGTGATGAAATCATACTAGCAACATGCTAGTAACTTGCAAATGATGCTAACAATATGCTAGTAAAACGCTAAACATGCTAACAACATACCAGTAACATGCGAATCATGCTGTAAACATGCTAGCGACATGCTAATCATGTTAGCAACATGCTAGTAACTTGCTAATCATGCTAGTAACATGCTGGTGACATGTTAATCACATTAACAACATGCTAGGAACTTGCTTGTCATGGTAGAAACATGCTAACAAAATGCTAGTATCATGTTAATCTTGCTGTAAACATGCTAGCAAAATGCTAAAAACATGCTAATAACTATCTATCTATCAATCTTTAAGCTTTTAAAACTACTTTAAACTTCAAACTATTTCAGACTGAAAACTGTCCAACTTAAAACTTTAAAACCTTTAAAACTTTTTTAAATGTTTTAAACTTTTTTAACTTTTTATACTTTTATACTTTTTCTGCTTTTTAAACTTTTCTGCTTTTTGAACTTTCTGGTTCGGTTTTCTCAAGCCAACTTAAAGTTTGTCTTGACAACCTTTTTTTATCTAGTTTAAAATAGAAATCTTTTGTAACAGTATGCATGTCTTTACTGTCACTTTTCATCAATTCAAAGCATCTGTGATGAATAGAAGTTTTACTTTTTTTTCAACAGTAAGATAAATATAGTCCTCACACATTAATGTGTTTCAAGTGACTCACCTAAAACTCCTAACCGGTAGTTAACGGTGACGACGATCACATTGCCGTAGCTAGCGAGGACGCTGCCGTCAATCATGTTCCCAGTTCCCTCGACGTATGAGCCGCCGTGAATGTAAACCATGACCGGCTTCAAACCCGTGTCATCATGTGCATCTGAAAAAGAAAGAATGGTCACTTAATACAACCAATAAACACAGTCCTTTTAGAGAACAAATCTAAGAGAAATAGAAAATTCTGTATCTGTTTGTTTTGTTATTTTCATCCAAAGGGAGTCTATGGCAGCCCTATGAAGGGAACATAGGAAATTGGTGAAATTTGGCACACTTGTAGTGATGGGCATGAATAGTGATCTGACCAACTTTGGGGTCTCTAGGACCAACTCTATAGCGCCACCACTAGTTCAAATATTCCCATTAAAACCCATTACAGTAGTGGCTATTTTGACAAGAACTGTATTCTGTTTTGTTGCTCCTCTTCCTTGAAAATTGATCCAGTTCTTCCCAAAATTGGCTCAGGTGATCTTTGGATTGAGCTGCACAGAACTGACTGACTGAACACGTTTTTAAATTCATCTTTGTTCAAAAGTTATGATGTTGCAAAGTTAACAAGGCCGACCCAAAATTGGTTCAAGAGGCTATATCTTGGCCAAACTTTGATCAGTTGAAATGAAACTTGGTATGCTTCCTCAAAAACATGCTCTGAGGGTTCATGCCAAAGTTGGGAGCAGCTCCACCTATGGGTCGTGAGATACTAAAAATACACATTTTTGCTTATAACTTTTGTCATTTTGAAATTTGACATAATTTGCAAGATAGGTAGGGATCATCGACAGCATGTCCCAGAGTTACCTGAGAAGTTTGAACACAGCGCCACCTAGTGTTCATGCTTAATGGTTACATTAATTAAAAATATGACGGCACACAGGTTTAAAACAACAGTAAATACTAAATACTGACAGAATGTTTTTTTTTCTGAACTGTTCGATTAATTCATCTCGTCTGTGTGCATTTAGAGGAAATGTATTCAAGTTTTGCACTTAATAGAGATGACTGGGGTCATTACTGGGCGTTTCCTCATGAGCTTTTAGCCGCTAGTGTTTTATATCACGTCCATTAAGTCATTATGGTCTCCATTAGGCAGAAGATTTAAACCAGAAAACACTGGAACGCTGTGGAAAACTGGGTATTTTCATTCGTTGAGGGCAGGAAAAAACCCAAACGATTATGAAAAACTGCTGATTGTTTTCATTAAGTATGAAACATGAAACTGTGTTTAATAAGAAAGAGAATGTTTACTGTTGTGATTTACTGTGTTTCCCATGAGCATTAATAAAAACTTCAAAGAAAACCTAGATTCATCAAGGCATTCTCATGTTAATTAAAATCAACTTAAGCAAAGATTATCTTCACATAAACTGCATTAGAGGAAACATTTATATAACAGCTGTTTCTCATCATCTTTTTAACTTTATAAAGCTACTGTATCATATGATAGAGTGATACTTTGGTATGCCCATTATAATGAATAAAAGTAATTATTGCATTTTAATATGTTTAGCATGAAATAATGTCTTATATTTATCTTAAACCAATCATTTTGTCTGTCCCTGAGGCACTTCACTGAGTTTGTACACATAGTGTAGACATTTTTGGCAATAATGTAAGCACTTCTTTGTGTTCCGTTTATTTCAAGTAACATTTTTTTATGGTCTTAAAATAAAATAAAATCATTTATTCAGTAAGCATTTATTTTATTTTAATTTTTATGAAAAAAAAAATATTGTCTTTTTTTATGGCTTCAGTTTTATTTTAATGTTAATTAACAATAATAACCTAGACCTATTTATCAATATCAACCTATTTTTAGTTACCATTTATTTTCTTATTATTTATTTAATGGTCTTAGTTTTATTTTTTTATGGCTTTAGTATTATTTTTATGTTAGTTAACCATAATAATCCTGGAAAGACCTAGACCTATTTATAAAATAAAATAAAATAAAACAAAACATTTTGTTTCAGTTAGCATTTATTTTATTACTATGTTTTTATGGTCTTAGTTTTATTTTTTTATGGCTTTAGCTTAATTAGTTAACTATAATAACCTCGGAAAGACCTAGACCTATTTATAAAATAAAATAAAATAAAATAAAATAAAATAAAATAAATAAAATAAAATAAAATAAAATAAAATAAAATAAAATAAAATAAAATAAAATAAAATAAAATTCAGTAAGCATTCATTTTATTTTAATTTTTATGGCTTCAGTTTTGTTTTAATGTTAGTTAACCATAATAACCTAGACATATTTATCAATATCAACCTATTTTCAGTCACCATTTATTTTATTATTATTCGTTTAATGGACTTAGTTTTATTTTTTATGACTTTAGTTTTATTTTTATATTAGTTAACCATAATAACCCTGGAAAGACCTAGACCTATTTATGAGAAAGTTAAATAAATAAGATAAAATACATTTTATTTCAAGTAACATTTTTTATGGTCTTAATTTTTTTTTTTTATGGCTTTATTTTTATTTTTATGTTAGTTAATCATAACCCTGGAAAGACCTATACCTATTATAAAATAAAATAAAATAAAATAAAATAAAATAAAATAAAATAAAATACATTTTATTTCAGTTAGCATTTATTTTATTAATATTTTTTAATGGCTTCAGTTTTATTTTTATATTAGTTAACCATAATAACACTGGAAAGACCTAGACCTAATAATAAAATAAAATAAAATAAAATAAAATAAAATAAAATAAAATAATAAATTAAAATAAAATAAAATAAATTAAATACATTTTATTTCAGTTAGCATTTATTTTATTTCAAGTAACATTTTTATAGTCTTTTTTTTTTTTTTTTTTTTTTTAATATTAGTTAGCTATAATAACCCTGGAAAGCCCTAAAACCAGAGACGGTGTCATTGTAAATGGTGAACAAAACTTGCATGACCAAACCCCTTGAGTTCTACATCTAATGTTTTGTTTTCCGCCTTCGTTCATCACACGTTTCATTATGTTCCGCTCCTCGAGGCGATGCGCTGTGTTACTGATGAATCTACTAGAGCGTCACAGTTTGGACATCAACTGCTGAAATCATAAATCCATCTCCTTAGGGAACAAACAGCATATTTAGTTTCTGTCTATATAAAAAACAAGAAGCGACACGCACAAATAAGATCATGGCAATCCCATGAATGCATGGATATAATGATGAAGTGGCTCCGTTCCAACATCTACTGAGCTGCCTAAGTAGACAGCATGCTTCTGTTTCACATATTAAAGCTTTTTATGTATCCTTTGTCAAGGAGTCAATCCTATAAATGACCCAGTCTTAAATAGCACGGGTATATCTGTAGCAATAGCCAAAAATACATTGTACTTGGCATCTTTTATGCCAAAGATATTTAGATATTAAGTAAAGCACATGCTCCATGTAGATATTTTATACATTTCATACCATAAATATATCAAAACTTAATTTTTGATTAGTAATTTGCATTGCTAAGAACTTCATTTGGACAACTTTAAAGGCAATATTCTCAATTTTTTTTTTTTTTTTTTTTTTTTGCACCCTCAGATTGGAGATTTTCAAATAGTTGTATCTCAGCCAAACCATACAACAATGGAAAGCTTATTTATTTAGCTTTTATAAAATGGATAAATCTCAATTTCAAAAAAATTACCCTTACGGAAATCTGTGCAAGGATAAAGAATAATTATAAGTCAATCAATACCAAGAAATATGTATTATTAAAAATAAAGGTTTCACCTTATTATGTAAAATTACATAAATATTAATTTGCTTTAAACCTTTATATACACTCAATTCAAAATAGGATATTAAATGGGCACAAACTTCTGGAACTTTCTGGAAACTTCCAGAATTTTTCACTTTTTTGGAAATTTGGGGTTTGTTCAGAAACTTGTAGAAAGTTTATGGAAACTTACTGAAAATGGCAACCCTAGACATTGCATCTTTCATAAATGATTACAATTGTATTAAGAATTTCATATAAAAACAAATATATATATATATATATATATATATATATATATATATATATATATATAGTTCAAAAGTTTGGGGTCATTATTTTTTTTAAAGACATGAATACTTTTATTCATCAAGGAAGCGTAAAATTGAAAAAGTTAAGACACTTTTTTTTTGTGAATCCTGAAAATAATATATATTCCCTTTTCAATATCAATATCGGTTTTACTCATTTTCATTCATGAGTTTTAGTTATTTTAAGTTAAACCAAATGATTTGGCAACTACTTGAGAAAAAAATAAACACCATACATAAACGAAAAATAAAGTAGCAACTTACATTTCTGGTAAAAAAACTGGAAAATTCTAGTTTTTTGGATTTTCCAGGATTTTAAAAGCTTTTGAAAAAAAAAGCGGAATTATTAGAAACTTTAGGAAAGTTTATGGAAATTTACTGAAATGTTTCCACCCCTTTGCAACCCTACAGAAATGGCATCTTTTTTTTATTTTTATAAATTAATACAATTGCATTGTTAATTGATTAAATTATTAATTTTGAGTGATATATATTATATATAATATATTATATATAATAATGTCCAAAAGTTTGGGGTCACTATGTTTTTTTTTAAAGAAATTAATACTTTTATTAATCAAGAAAGCATTAAATTGATTTTTTTTTAAAGTGTCTGTCAATACTGATAAATATAATGCATCATGGATTCCACAAAAATATTCCTTCATCAATAATAATCAAAAATGTTTTTGGATTTCTGAAGAATCATGTGACGCTTAAGACCGGAGTAAAGATGCTGAAAATCCAGCTTTGTTCACAGAAATAAATTACAAAGTAACAGATATTCACCTAGCAAACATCTATTTTAAATTCTAAAAATATTTTAAGATTTTTACAGTATGTTTGATTAAATAAATACAGCCTTTGTGAGCAAAAGAGACTTGAAAACCAAAGGTTTGTGTGTGCATTTCATATGCCCTACCTTCCTCTGTGGGCACGTAGACATTGAGGTACAGACAGTCTTCGCTCTGCTCATGCACATACGTCGCAACCGTATCCAGATTAGCGGTAAACCAAACCGGCAACATGTCAGTGAGCAACAGCCGATCCTCCAGATACTGCGGACACACCGGAGCAAACTGCGTGGCGTTTCTGATGCCGGGCCAAGACGCCGGCGGCTCCGGAGCCTGAAAGCGGCGTTCTCCAGTAGGGGGCATCGCATACGGGACGCCCAGATACTGCTCCACGGGGCCCAGGATCTCACTGGGAAGAGCCACCTTCAATCCACGCAGCTTTCCGTAGTTTGTGGTAACGGTGGTGAATTGTGCTTGCTGGCAAATGACGAGCGTAACTCCCCAAACCACGGAGACGATCTGAAGGATCATTCTGAGACGAAACATGACGAAAACAAGGAAGCAAAGGTGTAATCCTCACAAATGTGCGACTGCAGATCTGTTAATCCAAAACGGCACGGATCCTCAGGCGAGCTCCTTCCGTTGCTGATGTTGGGCTGGTTTGTCTGTCGGAGCGACGGGCCTCGTGTTGACAGAGACGGTGCCTGCCATGTTTGAGAAACACAAGTATATCCTGATTTAATTCCAGCTGGATTGAGTCGCCTGTGGGACAGAGAGGAGCACAATCAAATCATGATTTACACCAGAAATGTACTCAATATGGCTGGGCGAGATTCACTATAAATGTCATATTTGACTGGGAACACCGCAAGTGTGACTTTTTGCAATTTTGTACCAAATAAAAGCATTTACTGTAAATGCAAACTTCCTGATTGTTTAATATTGTGATTTTTTTTTTCTCAAAAAATTAGGTGCCTAATCTCAGATAAATGAGGCCTATGATTAATCAGATGCAAACAGAAATACAAAACCAGTCCTAAATGAAAGAAAACAAGTTGACAAAAAGAATGAATCCAATATTTGGTGATAATATAGCATAATGAGGAACTTACAAGCAATTGTTTGGAGTCCGGTCATTTTTGACCCGGGAACACCACAAGAGTTTGTTTTTTTGGCATATCTCGGACCCTAGGCTGACCACAGAGACGCGTTTTTTTTACAGCCAATTTATGGGGCAGGCAGCGAGCGGATCGTGAAGAAAGGTCAGCTGAATGTGACACTTTATGTTTCAGGCTTGAAATCGCTGATACAATCTTCAAACTTAAAGGAACACTCCACTTTTTTTGCAAATAGGCTCATTCTCCAACTCCCCCCGAGTTAATAAGTTGATTTTTACCATTTTGAAATCCATTCAGCCGTTCTCCTGTTCTGGCGATATCACTTTTAGCATAGCTTAGCATAGATCATTGAATCCTATTAGACCAATAGCATCGTGTTCAAAAATGACCAACGAGTTTCCATATTTGTCCTATTTAAAACTCTTCTGTAGTTATATCGTGCACTAAGTGCAAAGCTGTGAGTTTCTAGGCTGATAAGATTAGGAACTACACTTCCATTCCGGCGTAATAGTCAAGGAAGTTTGCTGCCGTAATATGGCCGAAGCAGGCGGAGTATTATCAGAAATGAGTTCCCAGCTAGTTTAGCATTTGCACATGTGCTGCGTGGTATTACTGCTCCTGCTTCGGCCTTATTACAGCAGCAAACTTCCTTGACTATTACGCCGGAATGGGAGTGTAGTTCCTAATCTTATCAGCCTAGAAACTAGCAGCTTTGCATTTCCACTGGTCTTAGTGCACGATATAACTACAGAAGAGTCAAGTTTTAAATATAGGACAAATATGGAAACTCGTTGGTCATTTTTGAATGTGATGCTATTGGTCTAATAGGATTCAATGATCTATGCTAAGCTATGCTAAAAGTGATATCGCCAGAACTGGAGAACGGCTGAATGGATTTCAAAACGGTAAAAATCAGCTTATTAACTCAGGGGGAGTTGGAGAATGAGCCTATTTCCAAAAAAAGGGGAGTGTTCCTTTAAACCTTAGTTAAAATGATAGTTCCTCTGACTGAAAAACACAGTCTTTTAAAATAGATATATATATATAAACATAGATATACACTACCATTTCTTGAAAGAACATAATAGTTTTATTCAATAAGGATGCATTAAATTGATCAAACCGAAAATGTTTAAAATATTTCTATTTCAAATAAATGCTGTTCTTTTGAACTTTCTTTTCATCTGTGAATCCTGAAAAATAAAATGCATGATGGTTTCCACACAAATGTTGTCACAAACGAGTGCGGATGGAGAAGTGGTGGAATCCAGGGAAATGCAGGGAAACCGGAGTATAAACAAAAAAGACACTTTATTAACTAAACAAACAGAAATCCAGGGGCAAACGGTAAACAGAAGTAACAATCATTGACGGACAAAGAGGAGTGAGCAGACACAGACTTAAATACACTGGAACAGGGCTGGGGTTACAAACGAGCAAACCAGGGGGAAATACAAATATGGGCAAGACTGAACCAAATGAACAAGAACCAAAAGGGGGAAACAAGGACTAAACCATTTGAACTGGAAACAGAGGGGGAAAAACACTAGGACAACATGACAGACAAGACTATAATCCTGAAAACTGTTTTCAACAGTAATGTTCAAAAATATATATATTTTTAAACAGCAAATCAGCATATTAGAATAATTTCTGAGGGATCATTGGACACTGAAGACTGATGCTAAAAGTAATGAGTAATGATGCTAAAAATCAGCTTTGATCAGAGAAATAAATTACATTTTAACTAATATTCACATCGAAAACAGCTATTTTACATTCTAATACTTTTTCATTTTTTCCTGTATTTTTGATCAAATAAATGCAGCCTTGAAGAGCAGAAGAGACACATTTATTTATTTGTTTGTAGTGAATACCTGTTTCAGCTTTATCACACATAAGATTGTGTTTATTATTTATAAATTGTCTTTTTCTGAAGCATTATGCAAAATATTTTTTTACAAATAAAGCATGCATTGTGCATTTGAATCGTTGAATTGATTTTCTCCAGTAAATCTTTGTTGTAAATAAAGACATTAAGCATAAACAAGAGAAAACTAAAATAAAATGATCTCTGTCTGATCAAAACATCTTGGTTTAACACATTAAACTGGACAGACTCACTAAAAATGCTGTGCTTGGTTAATAAATATAATCTCTTCTAGTCAAAAACATCAACAAGGTTAAATCGTGAGCATCCTGTAGAAATGAAAACACTATAATATCTTAAAAGCCCCTGGTAAAACACCTTATCAGTGCATCGACCATCATTCACCAGCGACTCAAAAGCGTGGTTTAGCAGATTCAGGCATGCATTTCAATGCATTAGTCACTCCTAAAACATCTCCACGTCTAACAGGATAATACTGCAATTCTAATGGTGTTTTTGTGGCTGTGAAAAAACACACTCAGCTTTGTGTTTTGCATCCATTAAAATGAATGAAATGTTCAGTGGCTTCGCTGGCAGGGGCAAAAGTCCGAGCTCTGTAATAACGCGGGCCGTATAAATCTGGCACATTCATTCAGCAGTCGTCTGAACGCTCAGAGCCATTAACAAAGCTGTCAGCCAGACATCTGCAGCGCTTAGCACATCTCATCTGTGGGTGTCCACTTACGTAATGTTGAGCAACACGGCCATTCACCGCTGAAATATATTATTCATGAGGATCCTCGTCTCGTTTTACACTGACAATGTCCAAACATCCTTAGAAAGCAAACAAAACAAACAAAACAAAGACATATTAAGGCTTGTTTATAGAAACTCTAATGTTTACTATGAACAAACAAAATTAACACTAAAAAAAGTGCTAAGACAAAATATCATGTACTTATATTTTGCTTGTTTTCACTGCAAAAAAAGACAATTTATTATTATTTGTTCTTACAAATATTGCAACATTCTTAAAGTAAGAAGCAAATGCAATATTTTGACTTTGCATTTTTTTTAAATGAGGTTTCTTTCATCTTGTTTATGCTTAATATCTGGAATATAAGATTATTTTCTCTTTGCATTTTATTTTCATGTTTTATTTCACTTGTTTTCTCTTGTTTATGCTTAATGTCTTTATATACAACACGGATTTACTACAAAAAACTAATTTGACAAAGATTGCAACATTTTTACATTACAAAGCTTGCAACATCCTTAAAACAAGAAGCAAATCTTTTTTTTTTTAATTTTCATGTTTTATTTCACTTGTTTTTTCTTGTTTATGCATAATGTCTTTATATACAACACAGATTTACTGAAAAAAATATTACAAATATTGCAACATCCTTAAAACAAGAAGCAAAATTAATTAAATTTTTTTGAATTAGGGTTATTTCCACTTGTTTATGCTTAAAATCTGGAATATAAGTTTATTTTGTCTTTGCATTTAATTTTCATGTTTTATTTAACTTGTTTTCTCATGTTTATGTTTAATGTCTTTATATACATCATTGATTCATTAAAAAAATCCACAATTCAAATGCACAACTCATGCTTTGTTTGTAAAAAAAAATATATAAGTTACTCATATTTTGCTTCGGCTTGTTACAATGAAAAAAAAGACAATTTAATCTTATTTATTCATATTACTATTGCCACATAATTAAAGCAAGAAGCAAATTTATTATTTTGACTTTTCATTTTTTTTAATTGAGGTTTCTTTCATCTTGTTTATGCCTAATATCTGCAATATCAGTTTATTTTGTCTTTTTATTTTGCATTTTATTTTCATGTTTTATTTCACTTGTTTTCTCTTGTTAATGCATAATGTCTTTATATTTTCTCTTGTTTATGCTTAATGTCTTTATATACAACATTGATTTACTGAAAAAAAATATATTAAAAATACATCAACATCCTTAAAATTTTAATATTTTGACTTTGAATTTTTTTTATTAGAGTTATTTCCACTAGTTTATGCCTAAAATCAGGAATATAAGTTTATTCTATCTTTGCATTTTATTTTCATATTTTATTTAACTTGTTTTCTCATGCTTATGTTTAATGTTTTTATATACAACATTGATTCATTAAAAAAAATCCACAATTCAAATGCACAAAAAAATAATAAATAAATAAATAAATAAATAAATAAATAAATAAATAAGTTACTCATATTTTGCTTCAGCTTGTTATAATGCAAAAAAAGACAATTTAATCTTATTTATTCTTACAAATATTGCCTTATACTTAGTTCACATTTCTTAAAATTCGGCTTATATTAACTTGTTTATGCTTAATATCTGGAATATAAGTTTATTTTGTCTTTGCATTTTCTTTTCATGTAGTTTTACTTCACTCGTTTATGCTTAATGTCTTTACATAAAACAGATTTACTGAAAAAAATTTACAATTTTAATTCAACAATTCAAATACACAACTCACACTTTATTTGTAAAAAAAAATATTTTGCTTCAGCTTGTTTATGCTGCAAAATGACAATTTATTCTTTCAAATATTGCAACCTTCTTAAAACAAGAGTATTTTTAACTTGTTAATGCTTAATATCTTTATATTCAAGATAGTTTATCTGAAAAAAGCAACAATACAAATGCACACATCCAAAATCAAACACATGAAAATTTGCCTCTGATTATTTACACTGCAAAAAAAAAAAAAAAAAAAATTAAAAATACAACTCATTTAAAAAAATGCAGTCAAAATATTACATTTGCTTCTTGTTTCAAGGATGTTGCAATGTTTGTAAGAATAATTTGTAATAGCAAAATATGAGTAATTTCTATTTTTTTTTTACAAATTACATAAAGTGTGAATTTGAATTGTTGTATTTTTATAAAGACATTACGCATAAACGAGAAAACAAGTGAAATAAATCTAAACGAAAATAAAATGCAAAGACAAAATCAACTTATATTCCAGATATTAAGCATAAACTAGTTGAAATAAACCATTTTAAAGAATGCAAAGTCAAAATATTAAATTTGCTTCTTGCTTTGATGATGTTGCAATATTTGTAAGAGTAAATAAGAATAAAAGGGGAATTTTTGCATTGTAAACAAGCTGAAGCAAAATGTAATAACTTCTATTTCTTTACAAATTACATAAAGCGTGAGTTGTGCATTTGAAGTGTTGGTTTTTCAGTAAATCAATGTTGTATAAAGACATTAAGCATAAACAAGTGAAATAACAAAACTTATACAAAAAATGAATAATTAAATAAAATGCACAGACAAAATACACATATATTCCAGATGGATTCTCTAACAACAAGGCTTAATTTTAAATTTGCATCTAAGTAGTTTTGCTGTATTATTTAAATATTTTTACAGGAATTTTTTTTTTTTTTTTTTGCAATGTAAATAATCTGAGGCAACATTTCATGTGCTTGATTTTTGATGTGTGCATTTGTATTGTTGCTTTAACTAAACTATCGTGATTATAAAGATATTAGGCATAAAGAAGTGAAATAAAACTAATAAAAAATGCAAAGTCAAAATATCACATTTAAGAATGTTGCAATATTTGTAACAATAAGTATAAATTATCTTTTTGCAGTGAGTTGTGCATTTGAAGTGTTGAACTGAAATTGATGACTTTTTTCAGTAAATCTGTACTGTATATAAAGACATTAAGCATAAACAAGTGAAATAACAAAATTAATACTAAAAAAAATAAAAACATACATTCCAGATGGATTCTCTGACAACAAGGTTTAATTTAAAATTTGCATTTAAATAATTTTGCCATATTATTTCAATATTTTTACAGGAATTAAAAGTAAATTGTTTTTTTTGTTTTTTTTTGCAATGTAAATAATCTGAGGCAAAATTTCAAGCGTTTGATTTTTGATGTGTGCATTTGTATTGTTGCTTTTTTCAGATAAACTATCTTGAGCATAACGATATTGATCATAAACAAGCTGAAATAAACCTCATTAAAAAAATGCAAAGTCAAAATATCAAATTAGCTTTTTTCTTTAAGGATGTTTGCATATTTGTGCAGAATAAGAAGACAGAAGTAAAAAGCAAATAGTGGCCTTTTGCACTCCGAAGAGTAGCATTTAATTTGTTATAAATTACATAAGGTTTAAGTTGTGCATTTGTATTGGTGATGTTTTAGAGAATCTGCCTTGAGTCTAAAGATATTGAGCATAAATAAGTAATAAAGCTAAGTGAAAATAAAATGCAAAGACAAAATACACTAGATTTTCTGAAAACAAGTCTTAATATCAAAGTAGTTTCTTGCTACAGGACAACAAGACAAAAGAAAACGAGATTAAAGTGTTAAGAATGTACTATTTTTTGCAGTGCAAGCTGAATAAGAACATTAACTTTTAATTTGTTATAAACTGCATTAAGTTTGAGTTACATAAACAAGAGCATTATATAAACTACTACTGAGATTAAACGAATGAAATCAAGGCAGAATTAAAGGTGCTATAAATCGTGTCTCTGTTGGTTGCTGTCAGAAAGCATCAAGCTGTGTGGAAATTTAATTTTCAGGAATATAATATTCTAGGATTCAGGCACGACAAACAAAACTTTTAATTAGTTTTCACACAAAACCTTGACAATCACGCTGTTCTTGGCAGGTTTGGACGTGTCGCTGTTTTCACATTGTTCTTTCTCAAACGGCTCATTCCCTTCAAAACTAACAATGCTGCACATTTACAGTCACAGATAAACCACCGCTTGTGCTAAAACAAACCGATTCAGCTTGAACTAGAAAATGTTTGGTCAGGTTGTTTGCGGGTTTCATGCATTCCTGTATAGAAGATCTATCTAGATCTCAAGGTCATGGGTTTGTTTCCCAGCGAATGTATAGATTAAATTCAATGTAAGACACTTTAGATAAATGCATAAATGTAAATTTGTTCCAGTTTAGATGCAGAGATGAATCTAGGATTTGAATGTAAGAATAACATCAATTTCCATTACTTTTTCCAGTCATTTGTGAGCCAAAATAGCAAAAGCACAGTCAAAAATGAAATTGTGCTGATACAATCTGACCCTTAGGTCATCCAAGATTAGAATGAGTTTGTTTCTTCATCAGATTTGGAGAAATGTCTTAACCAATGGATCCTCTGCAGTGAATGGGTGCCATCAGAAACATCAGAAAGAGTCCAAACAGCTGATAAAAACATCACAATAATCCACAAGAAAACAAATCCATCAAGACATTTTTAACAAAAATATGAGTTCATAATGCATAATAATGTTTTTTCATTCTTTTTCTAAGAATTGCGTGATAAAAATTTGCATTTCTGAGAAATAGTCACAATTGTGTGATATAAACTAACAGTTGCGAGTTATAAACTCGTAATTCTGAGAAATGAAGTCAGAATTCCGAGATATAAACTTGTAATTCTGAGAAATAAAGTCAGAATTCCGAGATATAAACTCGTAATTCTGAAAAATAAAGTCAGAATTCCGAGATATAAACTCGTAATTCTGAAAAATAAAGTCAGACTTCCGAGATATAAACTCGTAATTCTGAGAAATAGTCAGAATTCCGAAGTATAAACTCGTAATTCTGAGAAATAAAGTCAGAATTCCGAAATATAAACTCACAATTCTGAGAAATAAAGTCAGAATTCCGAAGTATAAACTCGTAATTCTGAGAAATAAAGTCAGAATTCCGAAATATAAACTCACAATTCTGAGAAATAAAGTCAGAATTCCGAAGTATAAACTGGTAATTCTGAGAAATAAAGTCAGAATTCCGAAGTATAAACTCGTAATTCTGAGAAATAAAGTCAGAATTCCAAAATATAAATTCACAATTATGAGAAATAAAGTCAGAATTCCAAAGTATAAACTCGTAATTATGAGAAATAAAGTCAGAATTCCGAAGTATAAACTCGTAATTATGAGAAATAAAGTCAGAATTCCGAAGTATAAACTCGTAATTATGAGAAATAAAGTCAGAATTCCGAAGTATAAACTCGTAATTCTGAGAAATAAAGTCAGAATTTCGAAGTATAAACTCGTAATTCTGAGAAATAAAGTCAGAATTCCGAAGTATAAACTCGTAATTCTGAGAAATAAAGTCAGAATTCCGAAGTATAAACTCGTAATTCTGAGAAATAAAGTCAGAATTCCGAAGTATAAACTCGTAATTCTGAGAAATAAAGTCAGAATTTCGAAGTATAAACTCGTAATTCTGAGAAATAAAGTCAGAATTCCGAAGTATAAACTCGTAATTCTGAGAAATAAAGTCAGAATTCCGAAAATATAAACTCGTAATTCTGAGAAATAGTCAGAATTCCGAAATATAAATTCACAATTATGAGAAATAAAGTCAGAATTCCAAAATATAAACTTGTAATTCTGAGAAATAAAGTCAGAATTCCGAGATATAAACTCACAATTCTGAGAAATAAAGTCAGAATTCCGAAATATAAATTCACAATTATGAGAAATAAAGTCAGAATTCCGAAATATAAACTCGTAATTTTGAGAAATAAAAGTCAGAATTCCGAAATATAAACTCGTAATTCTGAGAAATAAAGTCAGATTTCCGAAGTATAAACTCGTAATTTTGAGAAATAAAGTCAGAATTCCGAAAATATAAACTCGTAATTCTGAGAAATAAAGTCAGAATTCCGAAATATAAATTCACAATTATGAGAAATAAAGTCAGAATTCCGAAATATAAACTCGTAATTTTGAGAAATAAAGTCAGAATTCCGAAATATAAATTCACAATTATGAGAAATAAAGTCAGAATTCCGAAATATAAATTCACAATTATGAGAAATAAAGTCAGAATTCCGAAATATAAACTCGTAATTTTGAGAAATAAAGTCAGAATTCCAAAGTATAAACTTGTAATTCTGAGAAATAGTCAAAATTCCAAAGTATAAACTTGTAATTCTGAGAAATAAAGTCAGAATTCCGAAATATAAACTCGTAATTTTGAGAAATAAAGTCAGAATTCCAAAGTATAAACTCGTAATTCTGAGAAATAAAGTCAGAATTCCGAAATATAAATTCACAATTATGAGAAATAAAGTCAGAATTCCGAAATATAAACTTGTAATTCTGAGAAATAAAGTCACAATTCCGAAATATAAACTCGTAATTCTGAGAAATAAAGTCAGATTTCCGAAGTATAAACTCGTAATTTTGAGAAATAAAGTCAGAATTCCGAAAATATAAACTCGTAATTCTGAGAAATAAAGTCAGAATTCCGAAATATAAACTCGTAATTTTGAGAAATAAAGTCAGAATTCCAAAGTATAAACTTGTAATTCTGAGAAATAAAGTCAGAATTCCAAAGTATAAACTTGTAATTCTGAGAAATAAAGTCAGAATTCCGAAATATAAACTCGTAATTTTGAGAAATAAAGTCAGAATTCCAAAGTATAAACTCGTAATTCTGAGAAATAAAGTCAGAATTCCGAAATATAAATTCACAATTATGAGAAATAAAGTCAGAATTCCGAAATATAAACTCGTAATTTTGAGAAATAAAAGTCAGAATTCCGAAATATAAACTCGTAATTCTGAGAAATAAAGTCAGACTTCCGAAGTATAAACTCGTAATTCTGAGAAATAAAGTCAGACTTCCGAAGTATAAACTCGTAATTCTGAGAAATAAAGTCAGAATTCCGAAATATAAACTCGTAATTCTGAGAAATAAAGTCAGAATTCCGAAGTATAAACTCGTAATTCTGAGAAATAAAGTCAGAATTCCAAAATATAAATTCACAATTCTGAGAAATAAAGTCAGAATTCCGAAGTATAAACTCGTAATTCTGAGAAATAAAGTCAGAATTCCGAAGTATAAACTCGTAATTCTGAGAAATAAAGTCAGACTTCGGAAGTATAAACTCGTAATTCTGAGAAATAAAGTCAGAATTCCGAAGTATAAACTCGTAATTCTGAGAAATAAAGTCAGACTTCCGAAGTATAAACTCGTAATTCTGAGAAATAAAGTCAGACTTCCGAAGTATAAACTCGTAATTCTGAGAAATAAAGTCAGACTTCCGAAGTATAAACTCGTAATTCTGAGAAATAAAGTCAGAATTCCGAAATATAAACTCGTAATTCTGAGAAATAAGGTCAGAATTCCGAAGTATAAACTCGTAATTCTGAGAAATAAAGTCAGAATTCCGAAATATAAACTCGTAATTCTGAGAAATAAAGTCAGAATTCCGAAATATAAACTCGTAATTCTGAGAAATAAAGTCAGAATTCCGAAATATAAACTCGTAATTCTGAGAAATAGTCAGAATTCCGAAATATAAACTCGTAATTCTGAGAAATAGTCAGAATTCCGAAATATAAACTCGTAATTCTGAGAAATAGTCAGAATTCCGAAATATAAACTCGTAATTCTGAGAAATAAAGTCAGAATTGCGAAATATAAACTTGTAATTCTGAGAAATAAAGTCAGAATTCCAAAGTATAAACTCGTAATTCTGAGAAATAAAGTCAGAATTCCGAAGTATAAACTCGTAATTCTGAGAAATAAAGTCAGATTTCCGAAATATAAACTCGTAATTCTGAGAAATAAGGTCAGAATTCCGAAGTATAAACTCGTAATTCTGAGAAATAAAGTCAGAATTCCGAAATATAAACTCGTAATTCTGAGAAATAAAGTCAGAATTCCGAAATATAAACTCGTAATTCTGAGAAATAAAGTCAGAATTCCGAAATATAAACTCGTAATTCTGAGAAATAGTCAGAATTCCGAAATATAAACTCGTAATTCTGAGAAATAGTCAGAATTCCGAAATATAAACTCGTAATTCTGAGAAATAGTCAGAATTCCGAAATATAAACTCGTAATTCTGAGAAATAAAGTCAGAATTCCGAAATATAAACATGTAATTATGAGAAATAAAGTCAGAATTGCGAGATATAAACTTGTAATTCTGAGAAATAAAGTCAGAATTTCGAAGTATAAATTCACAATTCTCAGAAATAAAGTCAGAATTCCGAGATATAAATTTCACAATTCTGAGAAAGTCACAGTTATGTGATATAAACTCGCTATTGAAAATTATTAAGTCACAATTCTGAAAAAAGTCAGAATTTTGAGTTTATATCCTGGAATTCTGACTTTATAACTTGCAACTGTGCGTTTACATCTCACAGTTCTAAAAAAAAAAAAAAAAAAAAAAGAGTCAGATGATCTTGAAATTGCAAGGAAAAAGTCAGAATTGTGAAATAAAAAGTCACAATTACCTTTTTTTTTGTTAATTCAGTGTCGGAAACAATTAAAAATGTCTTAATGCTGGAATTGTGTCAGCTTTTATCTTCTCAAGATGTTAACTGATGGACTGGAGTGGTGTGGATAACTCGTGGATTATTCTGATGTTTTTATCAGCTGTTTGGACTCTCATTCTGGCGGCACCCATTCACTCCAGAGGATCTATTGGTGAGACAGTGATGGAATGAAACATTTATACAAATCTGTAGGGCTGGGAATCAATTCCAAAAAGAATCGATTCCTCGATTCCGAGGCATTGGGAATCGAGAGTCGATTCCTCCTCATTCAGAGCCGTTTTCAGTTCAACAAAACTTACCTCTTAAACGGAAGGCTGCATTCCATGAAGGCTGCATTTCGGCTGCAAGTCATCAAACGTCGATTCACGAAAATAAACTTTATAAAAACGACTGATTACTAAACTCATATAATATATATATTTATATATCGGACAGCCCTACAAATCTGATGGAGAAACAAACTCATCCTAATCTTGGATGGCCTGAGGATGAGCACAATTTCAAATTGTTATTTTTGAGGAAATAATTGTCGTTTTTGAGTAAATTATTTGTAAGGATTTTTTACTATGCATTTATTCTGCACTCATGACCAGTTATTTTGAGCCAAAGTTGGTGCACAATTTGTATGCTGCCATATTTTCTCACAGGTGTTCACTGAGTCAATCACCTGAGCCTTTAATGCCATGTAGCACAGGTGTAGTTACAGAATCAACCAGCAGGGGACCTCTAATGAACACAACCAGCCAAACCCTGAGCCCTTTGAAATAAATGAGCATAACTAAATTATACTGCCTGCAGGAATTTCCAAGAGTTCTGGAGAGCACTGAATGTTATTACATGTTTCCAATAAGTGGTTGTGTGCATATATGATCATATTATGAGAGATGCATACAAAATAGAGTAATATGCATTTCTTTAAACATCATATACTGAAAATAAAAAGAGAATAGGTTTGTACAAAGAAAAAAAAATGGGGAAAAAAAAAATCACACCTGCAACAAAACCTACTTTATGAAGCTTAGAATAGATGTTGTTGTTTTTCTCTGGAACACAAAAAATAAATTATCCATACAGCAAAGCTCTGAAATCTCATTTTCATCAGGATGTTATTCATCACATTGACGACTTCAGAGCTTTGTTTTGTATTTTTAGTCATACACTGAAAAAATTTCTATTTCAGATGTGAGTTACAATAAGAAATGTTTCTCACAATCTGTTTTGAGTTATGTAAGTTTGATTTAGATACTGTTTTTTTTAGTAATATTTAAAATGTAAGATTTTATTTTTAGATTTTAATTTTAGCTATTTTTAGTATTTTTAGGTTATATATATATATATATATATATATATACACACTATATATATACACTATATATATATATACAGTGTATATATATATATATTTATATATATATGTGTGTGTGTGTGTGTGTGTGTATATATATATATATATATATATATATATATATGGCTTATTATTTTAGTTTGATTTAAATAATATATTTTAATGTTCATTTTATTTAAAGTATCAAATGTTTGCATTATAAATAAATTGATTTAATTTTACTTGCAGTTACATGTAATAACCCTGCTTTGAAACAATTTTCACTTTGAAACTGCAAGTAAAATTCACAAATAATTATAAAGAAACAGCAAACAACACACTGAAATAAACCTGAAATCTTTAAGACTTTTTTTTAAGTATTTATCAAACTTGTACAGGTACATAAAACAGACAGTACATGGTCACTCTGAAAAAAAAATTGTGGAGACATAATAATGTGACGTAAAAAAATGACAAAAATGACTTGATTTTTTTTAGCTGAACAATCCTTTCAAACCTGAGGTAAGGCTTGCGGCTGTGCTTTTGTGACATATTTAGAAACTATCTGAAGTGTCTGCTTATCCCTGCGGGTGGCCTTTCAACTCTACTGCAGTCTGCTGAAGCTTTCTGTCCGTGTTGGACGCGTCTGTTCCTCTTGACACAGTTAATAATGATGCACCTGTAATTCACACGCTCACGTCGCAATGCAAATCATCAGACCTCGTTTGCTGCTCACAAATGCTGTTGATTTGCAATCACACTAATGCGCCTCACCTATTTTAAAGGTGATTTAGTCTTTCACATTGCATTTCCGTTCGTGCACCATGTAGATGTGCACACTGTGGTACCACCTGCTGGTTTAGAGATTTAAATGTTGAGAATATCAAAAGACAGAAAGAATGAATGCCTTATCTAATCAATGATGACCACCAGCACTAACATGAATGGCAATGCAAGCAAGCTTTATATATACTCATCTAATGCTGGTCTCTAGATCTTCAAAAGGCACGATAATCATCTAAACCACTCTCTCTATTGTGTTTTTATTCATAAAAACATGGCTGAAAAGTGGTGATGCACCAAGAACCTCTGAAATATTTAGCATTATTTTCAGTTTGCAGGTTGTAACAGATGTGCAACTCTCAAAAACAATTTTGAAAGGGAATATTAGAGATATTATTTTCTTATCTTAATAAAACACAACACTGAGATACTAACAATAATGGCAATGCAAGCAACCCAACACACTACATATATTATCAACCTTGTAGTTTAACCCTTTGATGCACGTCTATTACAATGGTCAGATCTTCAAAAGAAATTTGAATCATCTAAACATAATTACATGAGACTATAGTAGTATGTTTTTTTTTTTTTTTAATAAAAACATGACTTAAAGTAGTGATGCACCAAGAACCTCTGGAATATGTAACATTATTTTCAGTTACAGGTTGTAATAAATGTGCAACTCTCTCGAAAACATCCTTTTAAAGAGAAAACAAGAATTATTATATTCTTATCCTGATAAAAAAGAACACTGAGATACTAACATTAATAGAAATGCAAGCAACCCAACACACTCTATATGATCAACCATATATTTAACCATTTAATGCAAATGTCTACTACAATGGTCAGATCTTCAAAAGACACCATTATCATCGAAACCACTCTTTCCCAAAATTGCATGGTAAAAACATGGATGAAAAAAAAGTGGTGATGCACCAAGGCAAGGACCTCTGGAATATTTAACATTATTTTCAGCTGCATGTTGTAATGAATGTGCAACTCTCTCAAAAATCTTTTTGAAAGCAACAGTTGGAATTATTATATTCTTATTTTGATAAAATAGAACATTTAGATACTAACATTAATGATCAACCATCTATTTTAACCCTTTGTTGCAAATCTCTATTCCAATGGTCAGATCTTAACCATCTAAACCAATCTTTCATATAATTGCATGGCCAAAACTTGGATGGAAAAAAGTGGTGATGCACCAAGGACCTCTGGAATATGTAACATTATTTTCAGTTACAGGTTGTAATAGATGTGCAACTCTCTCGAAAACATCCTTTTAAAAGAGAAAACAAGAATCATTATATTCTTATCCTGATAAAAAAGAACACTGAGATACTAACATTAATAGAAATGCAAGCAACCCAACACACTCTATATGATCAACCTTGTAGTTTAACCCTTTGATGCACGTCTATTACAATGGTCAGATCTTCAAAAGAAATTTGAATCATCTAAACATAATTACATGAGACTATAGTCGTGTGTTTTTTTTCATAAACACATGACTTAAAGTAGTGATGCACCAAGAACCTCTGGAATATGTAACATTATTTTCAGTTACAGGTTGTAATAGATGTGCAACTCTCTCGAAAACATCCTTTTAAAAGAGAAAACAAGAATTATTATATTCTTATCCTGATAAAAAAGAACACTGAGATACTAACATTAATAGAAATGCAAGCAACCCAACACACTCTATATGATCAACCATATATTTAACCATTTAATGCAAATTTCTACTACAATGGTCAGATCTTCAAAAGACACCATTATCATCTAAACCACTCTTTCCCAAAATTGCATGGTAAAAACATGGATGAAAAAAAGTGGTGATGCACCAAGGCAAGGACCTCTGGAATATTTAACATTATTTTCAGTTGCATGTTGTAATGAATGTGCAACTCTCTCAAAAATCTTTTTGAAAGCAACAGTTGGAATTTTTATTTTCTTATTTTGATAAAATAGAACATTTAGATACTAACATTAATGATCAACCATATATTTTAACCCTTTGATGCAAATCTCTATTCCAGTGGTCAGATCTATAAAAGTCAACATAACCATCTAAACCACTCTTTCCAATAATTGCATGGCCAAAACATGGATGGAAAAAAGTGGTGATGCACCAAGGACCTCTCTAGTATACATTTCTATTGCAGGATAAAAATGCAACTCTCTCAAAAACATCATTTTGAAATAAATAAATTGGATTTAATATATTTTTATCTTATTTAACAGAGCATTGAGATACTAACATTTATGCAAGCAACCCAACACACTGTATATAATCAACCATATAGTTTAACCCTTTGATGCAAAAGTCTATTCCAATGGTCAGATCTTCAAAAGCCACCATAACCATCTAAATTACTCTTTCCCATAATTGCATGGCCAAAACATTGATGGAAAATTGGTGATGCACCAAGGACCTCTGGAATATTTAGCATTATTTCCAGTTGCATGTTGTAATGGATGTGCAACTCTCTCAAAACATGATTTTAAAAGCAAAAATTGGGAATTAATATATTCTTGACAAAACAGAACATTGAGATACTAACATTAATGATCAACCATATAGTTTAACTCTTTGATGCAAATCTCTGTTACAATGGTCAGATCTTCAAAAGCCACTATAACCATCTAAACCACTCTTTCCAATAACTGCATGGCCAAAACATGGACAAAATAGTGGTGCACCAAAGACCGCTGGAATCTCATTATTTAGTTGCATGTTGTAATAAATGTGTAACTCTCTCAAAAACTATTTAAAAGAGAAAAATGGGAGTTATTATATTTTTGATAAAACAAAACATTCAGAAAATAACATTAATGACAAAGCAAGCAACCCAACACACTGAATATGATCAACCATATAGTTTAACCCTTTGATGCAAAACTCTATTCCAATGGTCAGATCTTCAAAAGCCACCATAACCATCTAAATCACTCTTTCCTATAATTGCATGGCCAAAACAGAACACTGCGATACTAACATTAATGATCAACCATATATTTTAACCCGTTGATGCAAATCTCTATATTCCAACAGTCAGATCTTCAAAAGCCACTATTATCACCTAAACCACTCTTTCCATAATTGAAAAGATTGGTGATGCACCAAAGACCTCTGGAATATTTAACATTATTTTCAGGTATTTTTCAATAGATGTGCAACTCTCTCAAAAACATCATTTTGAAAGAGAAAAATATGAATGAATATCTTCTTATCTTATTAAACAAAACATTACTAAAATTAATGGCAAAGCAATCAAACAACACACTGAATATGATCAACCATATAGTTGAACCCTTTGATGCAAAATCTCTATTCCAATAGTCAGATCTTTAAAACCCACAATAAGCAACTAAAACACTCTTCCCTATATTTGGATACAAAAAGTGGTGATGCACCAAAGAGCTCCGGAATATTTAACATTACTTAGTTGCATGTTGTAATAAACGTGCAACTCTCTAAAAAAACATCACTTTGAAAGAGAAAAATGGGAATTAATATAATCTTATCTAATTGAATAGAACATTGCTAACATTAATGACAATGCAATCAAACAACACACTGAATATGATCAACCATCTAGTTTAACCCTTTGATGCAACAATGGTCAGATCTTCAAAAGCCACCCTAATCATCTAAACCACTCTTTCCAATAATTGCATGGCCAAAACATGGATGAAAAAAAGTAGTGATGCACCAAGGACCTCTCTAGTATAAATTTATATTGCAGGATAGATGTGCAACTCTCTCAAAACATCATTTTAACCACTGAGATACTAACATTAATGATCAACCATATAGTTTAACCCTTTGATGCAAATCTCTAGTCCAATGGTCAGATCTTCAAAAGCCACCATAACCATTCTAAACCACTCTTTCCAATAATTGCATGGCCAAAACATGGATGAAAAAAGTGGTGATGCACCAAGGACCTCTCTAATATACAATTCTATTGCAGGACAAATGTGCAACTCTCTCAAAAACATCATTTCGAAGCCAAAATAGCAGTCATTTTGTTCTTATTTTGAATTGTAATGCATCATTAAGATGGGATTTGATCATTCATGGATCAGAGGGGTTGATAGAAGTGGGTCTTTGCATTAAAGCACAGGCCGTTCCTAATAAGTCACCAATGACACCCGCTATTATTGGGGTTCTCGAGCAGCGTCTAAATCTCAATCAATGAAACGAGTCCAAAAGCCTAATATCTACGGTTTTCCAGACAGGGTGAAACATTAACGCTGTGCATTTGATGTGAATGTCTAAAGTGGGTTATTAAATCCCTTATAGATCTTACCTGCTTCACTCGGTTACTGCGTTACTGTCCTGCGACTAACAGCCTGAATAAACCCCTTCACTTCTCTACACGCCAGAAAAGGAAGAAATGACAGAAACATGGGCATATTTTCGACTGCATCGCTAGATTCGTCTGTTTTCGTGATTTAAAGGATGCTTACGCGTATATATGATGATGAGGAATAGAAAGTCGAGAAAAATCTCAGAGGAAAAAAAAAACATTCTTCATTGAGACACGCGCAACCCGCGGGTAGGCTATATTAGAAAACGCATTATTAGACACAGCTGCTTACCTTTAGATCGGGGGGGAAAGGTGGAAAAAAACGTTAAATCCGAGAGAGCAGGGGTAAAAACCGTCCGAACGAGTAAAAGATGCGGACACTGACGGCAGCGCGCAAAATCTCCATAAAACACAACGAATATTCAGCGATTCCCAAAAGGATAGAAAAACGTCCGTGCAAGGTTGGAAATCACGCATTTATTCCCGCACAGGATAATCTGGATCCTCTGATCAATTCCAGCATCTTGATGTCTCTCTCTCTCTCTCTCTCTCTCTCTCTCTCTCTCTCTCTCTCTCTCTCTCTCTCTCTCTCTCCCAGTCTTGCTCACTTCAGCTCTATCGGGTTCGTGTCGAATGAGAATCACGGACTGACTGCATTAAAGCTCAGTGAGAGATTTACACGAGAAACATGGAGAAGTTGAGAAACGACAGGACACTGGGTCAGATGGAGACTCTAGAAAAGTGATGGTCATATTACGGTGCATTTTAGTGAGACACACCTAAGATCAGGTTGTGCTGCATTCAGATGTGGACTGAGAATGATTAATGCATCATTGGATTGCAATTCAGTTTTGAATTTAAGGAATTATTATTATAGTGGAATAAATTCATAGAACTGCTGTTAAGCCTCATAATGCTGTCCAAATCCAGATTCGCTTTGACTAAAAATATTCGTTATTTTATAAAACAGTCGTAACTTAATATTTTTCAGCTAAAACCATATTGATATCTGATCAGCAAATCCTCATTAATTAGTTAATGTATAAAATGATAGAAATCACAATACGTTTTGAATATTATTACTGCATTTACCACTTTAAAAAAAAAAGAGAAAAATTACAAAAATTCTGATGAAAAAAAAAAAAATCATATATAATTGTATGGCATGTATAAACAACATAACCATTCATTTGAGCTTTTTTTTTTTTTTACATTTTAGGTGATATAAATTAACTTTCATCTGATTTAAAAAACAACAATAATTGTATGAAAACAACACACAATGTGAATGTGCAAAACAATTAAGTTTGGAATGTTACCATGTTATTAATGCATTTACTACTTTATTAAAAATTTGTAAAAAAAAAAAAAAAAAAAACATTTATATATGATTTTTTAAATTATATATCATTGTATGGAATAAACAACATACACATTAATTTGAACAAAAATATTACTTTTTTAGATGATATAAATCTTTCTAAATGTAAATATATCTTTGTATGGAATTTTATAAACAACATTTATTTAAACAAATGAATGAATGTGCAAAAAATTAACATTTGGAATGTTATTACTGCATTTACCACTTTATGAAAAATTACAAAAATGCTATATATTTATATATAAAAATATTGTATATCATTGTAGGCCATGTATAAACAACATAACCATTCATTTGAGTTTTTTTATTTTATTTTAGTTGATATAAATTAACTTTCGTCTGATTTTATATATATACAACAAACAACAAACATCAATTTGAAAAAATGAGTGAATGTGCAAAACAATTACGTTTGGAATGTTACTACTACTACTGTTACTGCATTTACTACTTTATTAAAAAATTACAAATTGCAAAAAATTTTACATTTACATATGATTTTTTAAAAATTAATTTCAATAAAAATATTTTTTTAATATAAATTAACTTTCATCTGAAACTTTTATTTATTTAAATATATCATTGGAATTTATAAACAACATTTATAAAAAAAAATAATAATAATAAATGTGCAAAAAAATATCGTTTTGAATGTTATTACTGCATTTACCACTTTATGCAAAAAAAAAAAAAAAAAAAAAAAAAAATCAATTTATATACGATTTTTTTTAAAATATATCATTGTATGGAATAAAAGCACTTTTTTAAATGACACAAAGAAGACTTTACCCCAAAATTAGATTTTTATCTGCTTACCCCCAGGACATCCAAGATGTAAGTGACTTTGTTTCTTCAGTAGAACACAAACAAAGATTTTTTTATTTGGTTTTGTCTGTGTATGTTTTTTTTTACTCTCAAGGTTTTGGTGCCCATTGACTGCCATTATATGACTGACAGACTACAACGGTTTAAGTTAAAAATATTTGTTTGTGTTCTGAGGAAACAAAGTCACCTACATCTTGGATGCCCTACAGATAAACATAAAATTTCCATTTTGGATGAACTATTCCTTTAACAGCCCAATCTGCATCCAGCCTGCATAGAAAACTCTTTCTAAATCTCCTCCATGCTCATGGTTTTGGCATATTGAACACTAATAAACGTGCAAAGGGTCCTGAGTGATGCTGCTGGTTTGATGCGAAGCGCTTTAAATATTTCTTTTTTTTTATTCCCCCCCAAAAAAAACTGTAAAAAAATATAGTTTTTTGCTTATTCTAATAATTTTCTGAATTATGAAGTGACAAAATGAGATACCCAAAATTCCCTCTGTAAAAACATCTGACTCTAATATGCCAAAAAAACTGACTTCATCCAGTGTTTAGATTTTTGAACTAGAAATGTATGCAAATTAGCGCATATTTCATTAAATAATGGATCATTTGCATATTAAAACCTAACATTGTGCAAAACTTGTAATAAATGACAAAATGACAAAAACATGCAACTAAATTACTAATTAAATAAATTACAAAATTAATAAATTTCAAAACTAAAAATAACTAAAATTAAAATACAAAAAGACAATAAAACAAAAGACAGTAATGTATATATATATATATATATATATATAATAAATAAAAATTACTAAAACACAAAATTACTAATTAAATAAAGATAAAATACAAAATTGATACATCTTCAAACAAAACTTTACTAAAATTAAAACTAAAATAAAAATAAAACACTAAAAAAATAAAAATGACAAAAACATTAAATTAAATTACTAATTAAATAAAGATAAAATACAAAATGTATACATTTGCTAACTAAAATTAGCTAAAATTAAAAAAAAATTACTGAAAGTAAAAAAAGACAAAAACATGCAATAAAATTAAAATTAAATGAAGATAAAATAAAACATTTTTATACATTTTCAAACTAAACTAAAAGTAAAATAAAATTTATAAAACTATAGACAGTAAAAAACAATAAATAAATAAATAAAAATGACAAAAACACAGAAAATTACTAATTAAATACAGATAAAAATATCTGAAATCTAATACACCCCCAAACCAAACTTAACTAAAATTAAAAATAAAATAAATAAAACTATAGACAGTAAAAAAATGTTATAATAAATAAAAAATGAAAAAAAGACAAAATTACTAATTAAATAAAAATTAAATAGAAAATCGAATACACTGCTTAACTAAAATTACAAACAAAAATAAAATTAATTGAACTGTAGACAAAAAAAAAAACATTAAATAAAACCTAACATTTTGATAAACTTGTAATACAAAAATATTTGCAATTATCAATGTAATCAAACAGTAACTATTAGTTATTTTTTTCCCTATTCGCCCTTAAACACATGATTCCTGTATTAAACTGTAGGCCAGTTGAAGATGGTGAAGGGTAGAAACATACTGGTCCTGCGATGAGATGCACTTCAAATGACCCTGGAGCAGGACATGAAGACAGAAACGGATGGATTTGTCATCTCTGACATTAGGTAGGAGGTTAAATTAGTTATTGAACCAGCTGCGGCCGATATCATCTGTTTAACAGTCTGGACAGGAAAACACATTATTGCATAAATCATCAAGTCCAATGAGCGTCCGGATACATCTATCCTAACCCAGCAGCACAGGAACATGCTTTGCCATGAGTTTGGAAACAAATCACTCCAGCTTAAACATTAGTATCATTATTGTATTAATCCATGTGCCTAATTTTTGCAGAAACAATGAGTGTAAACAACGTTGTTTAAAGAGGATGTAGGTGAGTATCTATAAAAACAAAGATACATTATAAAAAAAATTTACCAGTTAATTTACAAAAATATTTTGCAAGTGTAATAAATAAGGAATTCACAAGATAATAACTATAATAAAGATAAATTACAAAATGCACAAGATAAAGAAATACAACAGTTGTTTTGTTTAATCTTTACAATTGTTAACATTTCTATTAAAAAAAAAATTGTAAATATTAAAATTTAAAAAATGTTTAAATTAAAAATTTAAATTAATTAAAAAAATGTAAATGTGAAAAATTGTTTAAAAAAAAAAGATTAAAAAAATTAAATCCTAAAATGATAAAAAAAAAATATATATATATATATATATATATTTAAAAATGTATCCAAAAATGTTATTGTATCTTAATTTATTAGTTGTATTTCATCTTTGTAAATTTATCTGGTAAATGTCATTATTTCTTGTAATTTGTATTTAAAACAATTTATCTCGTAAATATAGTACATTCTGAAATGCATCTTTTAATAAATATTTGTAAATTAGACTTACAAATTTTGTAATTTGTATTTTTATTAATTATAGTTGTAAGTTATCTTTACAATTTATGTTGTAAATATTGTACATTTTTTAAAGATAAAAAAATAAATAAATAAAAATGACAAAAACATGTAACAAAATTACTAATTAAATAAAGATAAAATACAAAATGTTTACATTTCCAAACAAAACTTAACTAAAATAAATATAAAAAAAACAATACACACACAAAAAAATAATAATAATAAAAATGACAAAAACATGCAATTAAATTAATTAAAGAAAGATAAAATACTAAATACAACAAAAAATAATAAAACTATAGACAGTAAAAAAGATCAAAACCACAAATAATAAACAATTACAAAACATGCAACAAAATCACTACACTACAAGAATAATACAAAAACTATTAAAAAAACAGAAATAAAACACACACACACACACACACACACACACACACACACACACACACACACACACACACACACACACACACACACACACACACACACAAATTAAATAAAGATAAAATACAAAATGTATACATTTCCAAACAAAACTTAACTAAAATTAAAACTAAAATAAAAATGAATAAAACTATAGACAGTGAAAAACAATAATAAATAAATAAAAATGTCAAAAACATGGTATTAAATTACTAATTAAATAAAGACAAAATACGAAACTGATACTTTTCCAAACTAAAATTAACAAAAAAATAATGATAAATAAATAAATAAAAATGAAAATGGAAAGTAAAAAAAGCAATAAAAACAAAACATAAAAAAATAAAAATGACAAAAATATCCAACAAAATTACTATATTACAAAATTATGTAAAAATTATTAAAACAATTGACAGTAAAAAAAGAAATAAAGAAAAAAGAAAAAACACAAAAAATTAGTAATTAAATAAATATAATTTCCAAACTAAAATTAAAAATACAAAAAAATAAAAATAAACCATAGACAGTAAAAAAGACAAAAACAATGAATAAAAAATGACAAAAACATGCAACAAAATTACTATTACAAAATAATATACAAATTCTTAAAACAATACAGTAAAAAACAAATAAAGAAAAAATACACAAAATTACTAATTAAAGATAAAATACAAAATTGATACATTTCCAAACAAAACTTAACTAAAATTAAAAATACAAAAAAATAATAAAACTATTGACAGTAAAAAAAATAAAAAATAAAAATAAAATAAATTAAAAAATGTAAAAACATGCAACAAAATTACTATATATCAAAAATAATATAAAAATTATTAAAGCAATAGACAGTAAAAAAAGAGGGAAAAAACACAAAATTACTAATAAAGATAAAATACAAAACTGATACATTTCCAAACAAAAAATAACTAAAATTAAAAATACAAATAAATAAATAAAGACAGTAAAAAAAGATAAAAACAATAAATAAAATAAATACAAAATGTATACATTTCCAAACAAAACTTAAACATAAACTAAAATAAAAATTAATAAAACTCTGAAGCTGCTTTGAAATGATACGCATTGCACACAGTGTTATAGAAATACATTCCAAATCCTTTTTGTAAAAATCTAACTCACAGATTGGATTGTTTTTATCTTGACATCTCGATTATTTTGCATGTCTTTGCATCACTGAGAGCCAAGCGTTATGCACTGAGTTCAAAGACGACGCTGGTGTTTTTGACACGCATCTGTATTCCCTCAGAAGTCTGCTTTAACAGACAAACAAAGCTGCACACTGAGACTTCAGTCTTCAAAGACAGACAGAAGCTCTTATTGATAAAATGCAACAAACCAACTTTTTAAATTTTTAATCATCAGACTGTCTTCTTTCGGACGCCATGTTTGTGGAAGTAGCTGATCAGTATTCTGAACACACGCCGCGTAAAAGGTGCCTTTGCTCACGTACGGCTCACCTCTACTGGAACAAACGCTGCTGGTTAAACATCAGACGCTTCAGGATGCTAACAGCTTCACTGCATCACATTATAGCAGGATATTCAAAGATTAAACATTAGATTTACTGTGAATATACTGCAGTCACATCAAAAATCCAGAAACTGTAATATTGTGAAATATTATTTCAATGTAAAACACCTGTTTTCTATGTAAATCTAATTTTAACGTAATTAAGTTGAGCCAACTTACTAAAATGCTATTCAAACTTAATATTATTATCTTTTTCTGACTAACATTTCTGAGTGCTCCTCCTCCTCGAGCTTTAACTCTCCAAACTCCAAACTCAGGCCAGATCTTCAGACTGAGCTGCTGGATCTTTTCAGACTGATCCGATTTACGCTCTTCCTAAAAATGACGATTAAAACTGGGAAAAATCCCATAGACTTACATTGAGGGAATGTTCAAATGATCAACTCTATTCAAACTCACACTGAGAACACTCCCACAATCCCTTGAGACTCAATCAAACTGACCTTCTATCAACTAGATTTAGAATCCAATCAAACTCATTCAAACTAACTGCTAATGTAACATGCTAATCATGCTAGATACATGCTAATAACTTGCTAATCATGGTAAAAACAGGCTAACAACTTGCTAAGCATGCTAGAATCATGCTAACAACTTCCTAATCATGCAAGAAACAATGTTAGTAACATGCTAACAACTTGCTAATCATGCTTGCTAGCAAGTTGCTAGCAACTTGTTAATCATGCTAGAAACATGTAGTAATATGGTAATAATGCCAGAAACATGCTGGTAACATGCTAACAATATTAACAACTTGTTAATCATGCTAGAAACATGCTAGCAGCTTGATAACCATGTTAGAAACAGGCTAGCAACATGCTAGCCAAATGTTAAACATGCTAACAACTTCCTAATCATGCTAGAAACAATGTTAACCAAATGCTAGCAACTTACTAATCATGCTAACAACATGATAGCAACTCGCTAATCATGTTAGAAACACACTAGAAATTTGCTAATCATGCTAACAAGATGCTAGCAACTGGCTAATCATGCTAGAAACATGCTAGCAACTTGCTAATCATGTTAACAACATGTTAACATCTTGCTAATCATGCTAGAAACAGGCTAGTAACTTGCTAATCATGTTAACAACATGCTAACATATTGCTAATCATGCTAGAAACATGTTAGTAACTTGCTAATCATGTTAACAACATGCTAACATATTGCTAATCATGCTAGAAACATGCTAGCAATTTGCTATTCATGCTAGAATCATGTAAGCAGCTTTCTAATCATGCTAGAAACAGGCTAGCAACATGCTAGCCAAATGTTAAACATGCTAGTAACTTGTTAGACATGCTAGAAACTTACTAATCATCCTAGAAACATGTTAGTAATATGGTAATAAGGCCAGAAACATGCTGGCAAAATGCTAACAACGTTAACAACTTGTTAATCATGCAAGAAACATGCTACCAGTTTGCTAACCATGCTAGAAACAGGCTAGCAACACGGTAGCCAAATGTTAAACATGCTAGCAGCTTGCTAAGCATGCTAGAATCATGCTAACAACTTCCTAATCATGCTAGAAACATGACAGCAACTTGCTAATCATGCTAACAACATGATAGAAACTCGTTAATCATGCTAGAAACACACTAGCAATTTGCCAATCATGCTAACAAGATGCTAGCAACTGGTTAATCATGCTAGAAACATACTAACAATTTGCTAACCATGCTAAAAACATGACTGCAACTTGCTAATCATGCTAACAACATGATAGCAACTCGCTAATAATGCTAGAAACACAATAGGCAATTTGCTAATAATGCTGACTAGATGCTAGCAACTGGCTAATCATGCTAGAAACAAGCTAACAACTTGTTAACCATGCTAAAAACATGACTGCAACTTGCTAATCATGCTAACAACATGCTAGCAACTTGTTAATCATGCTAGAAACAAGTTAACAACTTGCTAATCATAACATCATGCTAACATCTTGCTACAAACATGCTAGAAAAATACTAACAACTTGTTTTTAAACTTTAAAAATGTTTATATTTTTAAACTTCTTTAAACGTTCTGGTCCGGCTTGACACATTTTTTTTTTATCTAGTTAATTTGTGTGAGGCAAAGTTAGTGTCTCCTTCTTTGACATGTTCACAATTAAACAGAAATACTTTAATAACTACCATTTCTGTCCTTTTTTTCCTTTAAAGGCTGTATGTATATTGTTTTGAAGCAAATAAAGCCATTGAAAACACAACAAGGCTGTGAGTGATTATGAAGCGTGTTCCAGTTATTTTCATAAACAGAGTCGGTGACAACTGTGAACAAACTGTCTCATTAAGAAACAATATTTCCCAAGGAAATGATTTTCTGGGGCATTTTCACAACATCAAATACAAACGCAGCTCTAAATTATACACAGAATGCAATAAATGTTCTTCTAGAAAATACATTTTCATGATGATTGTGTTTGCAGAGGCAGTAACCCATCACTAGAGGACTATAATATAATGTATAAATACACCGCTGCTCAAAAGTTTGGATTTTTGATGCTTTTTAAAGGAGACTTTTCTACTCATCAAGAATGTTTGATTAAAAATACAGACAAAAACTGTAATATTGTCAAATGTTATTGCAATTTAAAATAAGTTTTATTTTTATTTTAATATACTTTAAAATATAATTTATTTCTGTGATGCAAAGCTGAATTTTCATCAGCCATTATTGCCGTCTTCAGCCTCACATCTTCCTTCAGAAATCATTCTAATATACTGATTTATTACTTTTATTATCAATTTTGGAACCTGTGATAATTTTTCAGGATTCTTTGATGATTAAAAAGTTGAAAGAACAGCATTTATTCAAAATAGAAATCTTTTCTAACAATATAAGTCTTTACTTTCACTTTTTATCAATTTAACACATCCTTGCTGAACAGAAGTATTCATTTCTTTCAAAGAGACAGAAAGAAAAAATTTCTGACCCTAAACTTTGTCCGAGCTGTTTATTGTTACAAAAGTTTTCCGTTTGAAATAAATGCTGTTCTTTTTAATGCTTTATTTATCAAAGAATTCTGGAAAAAGTATCATAGGTTCCAAAAAAATATTAAGCAGCACAATTGTTTCCAAAAACAATGAGTTATGATGCTGAAAATGCAGCTTTGCATCACAGGAATAAATTATATATTTTAGGTATTTTAAGATAGAAAACCACTATTTTAAATTGCATTAAGATTTCAGAATATTAATTTTTTTTTCAGTATTTTTAATCAAATAAATACTGCCTTGATGAGCAGAAAAGTCTCATTTAAACAGCATTAAAAATTGTACTGATGATCTGTTTTAACTCAAAAAAAAAAAAAAAAAAAAGTTGAGTAAAGCAATAGGGCAGATATAAATATTGCTCCTCTTAAAATGTTATAATTTTCAGTTTTGAACAGATGACAACAAAGTTTGTCTTGAAATTGTCCAACAAGTCACGGGAAAAAAATATGTTAATTAGGCTATAATTATTATAATATGAAAATATAATTATTATAATTATAATATAATTAAATAAATAACACTACATGATTAACAATGAAGATACATCTCTCTTATGGATTTGTATGTTATTAAAAGGTGTTTTTCATCTTTTTTATGACAAATTTATGGTACGGTTTAGTAGAAATGTAAAAAAAAAAAAAAAAAACAATGACAAATTTTTGAGAATTGTGAGATTTTTAATTTAAAGAGATTTAAAGAGTCATGTTAAATCTTTCTTTTTTTATTTTTACTGAACTGTACCATAAATATGGTGTGACATAGCAAAAATAATAATAATAATTAAATAAAATAAATTAAAAATAATTGCATATATATATATATATATATATATATAGAGAGAGAGAGAGAGAGAGAGAGAGAGAGAGAGAGAGAGATTCTTAAAAGTTAAATATTGACACATTGTGAATATATAAATATATATTATATATGTAATTTATTGCTAGCAATGTAAAGCCTTTTTACAATGCTGATAAAACCTTGAACCTGTTTTCATGACTGAACAACCATTTTCTGAGCTTTCTGCTGTAGTTTTTAATGCGTCTAAAACTGATTTTAATCTTACCGAGCAACACTTTACCAAATCTCAGTCAGGTAATTGGAAAATACAGCTGCAGCCGTTTCCTATTCAGAGCATTGATTTTATCAGTGCAGAGTTAATTGGATGCTGAAATTAATTGGTTTCAATTGACAGGTGCTTCTAAAAGCAAAACAACAACAACAAAAAAGAATTCATTCCATTTTAACTATGAAGATTTTTTTCTTTTTTAGAATAACATCACTGATATATTATTCACAGTAAGTCCAAGAACATGTGTTTAAATGCTGTGAATAGCTTTGATTTTCATTTATTTTGTTAATTATGCATCTTCCTAGAGAAAAAGAAAGAAAGAAATCACTAGTTTACATTATACTTGCGCTATACTCGCAGTAATTGGCCTTTAACCAGCGCTTCCATGAAAGTGTTCATCAGCGGTGGAATTTAGAGGATTAAAGGAATAATGTCACATTTGCTGGGAATCTAATTTTAAACGTTCTTGATCCTATCGGCGCTCTGTTTCAGCCTTTAAAGCATTTCCAGCCAGAAGGGAGAAGACGTGCTGCTTGAAACAGAATTTTTTCTCGTTTGCGATCGGTTCGCATTGAAGAAAAAGGCTTTATTTTCTCTTTGATGAGCCCAGTTCTTGTCCAATAAATGCAAGTAGATTACAGATATGCTTTCATGTGTTTGAATCCACCCAATTGCTCATTAAAAGACCTAAATAGAAAACGCCTCAGGGACGAAAGAAAATGACTCAGGGACAGTTAATTCTCTCACTGCGAGCACACAGGCAAGGCTTTCTCATTTATCTGAATCCAGCTGTAGTTAAAATAGCACTTTATACATGCTGACGTCTCTACTGTGAATCATTTGCTGCATTTTATCACAATATAATAAGCATTTAAGGCAAGCAATCAGATGAATAAGGTAATAAATGTTACTAACAGACTTTATACATTATTAATTGCAAACATTTTTTATGCATTTGCTTACATATGGAAATAAAGCATTCTTTAAAGGTTCAAAATGCTTTAAGAGTTACATGTTTTTATTGAAGGGATTTTGGACTTGTCTTTTTATCAGTCCATAAATCAGAAAATACTGTAAACAAAATACATTTTCACCATGTTCTTAAAAATAAAATGTTATGTAAATCAATGTGAATGATATATAAAAAAAACATTCAGTAAAATCCTTTAATATATAGATATAATAAATAAAACTGTTTGGTGTATGTAAGTGCAGCTAAAATGGTGAAAAAAAAAATAATTTTGAGAAAACAGGCTTTAAAAATAGTTATTGTAATTAAAATCTACAGACGCAAATAGACAAAGTGTCATAAAATAAACATTAAATGTGTGTTTTGCATGTTTTTTTCATTTTGAGAAAAAATACTTCAAAGATGTTTTTAAATGCGTATTTTGCATGTTTTTTTTTTCATTTTGAGAAAACACACTTTAAAGATGTGTTTTTAAATGTGTATTTTGTTTTTTAATGTGTATTTTGCATGTTTTTAATTTGTATTTTGCACATTTTTAAATGTGTTTTGCATGTTTTTCTCATGTTTTTAATCTGTATTTTACATGTTTTTTAAATTTGTATTTTGCATGTTTTTAATGTGTATTTTACATGTTTTTAAATGTGTGTTTTGCATGTTTTTCTCATGTTTTTAATATGTATTTTACATGTTTTTTATGTGTATTTTACATGTTTTTAAATGTGTGTTTTGCATGTTTTTCTCATGTTTTTAATATGAATTTTACATGTTTTTTAAATTTGTATTTTGCATGTTTTTTATGTGTATTTTACATGTTTTTAAATGTGTGTTTTGCATGTTTTTCTCATGTTTTTAATATGAATTTTACATGTTTTTTAAATTTGTATTTTGCATGTTTTTTAATGTGTATTTTACATGTTTTTAAATGTGTGTTTTGCATGTTTTTCTCATGTTTTTAATGTGTATTTACATGTTTTTTAAATGTGAATTTTGCATGTTTTTAATATGTATTTTGCATGGTTTCAAATGTGTTTTGCATGTTTTTTTTCATTTTGAGAAAACACTTTAAAGATGTGTTTTTAAATGTGTATTTTGTTTTTTATGTGCATTTTGCATGTTTTTAATTTGTATTTTGCACGTTTTTAAATGTGTTTTGCATGTTTTTCTCATGTTTTTAAATGTGTATTATTCATGTTTTTTAAATTTGTATTTTGCAGGTTTTTTAATGTGTATTTTACATGTTTTTAAATGTGTGTTTTGCATGTTTTTCTCATGTTTTTAATGTGTATTTTACATGTTTTTTAAATTTGTATTTTGCATGTTTTTCTCATGTTTTAATGTGTATTTTACATGTTTTTTTAAATGTGTATTTTGCATGTTTTTAATATGTATTTTGCATGGTTTCAAATGTGTTTTGCATGTTTTTTTTTCATTTTGAGAAAACACACTTCAAAGATGTGTTTTTAAATGTGTATTTTGTTTTTTGTGTATTTTGCATGTTTTTAATTTGTATTTTGCACGTTTTTAAACGTGTTTTGCATGTTTTTCTCATGTTTTTAAATGTGTATTATGCATGTTTTTTAAATTTGTATTTTGCAGGTTTTTTAATGTGTATTTTACATGTTTTTAAATGTGTGTTTTGCATGTTTTTCTCATGTTTTTAATGTGTATTTTACATGTTTTTTTAAATTTGTATTTTGCAGGTTTTTTTAATGTGTATTTTACATGTTTTTAAATGTGTGTTTTGCATGTTTTTCTCATGTTTTTTAATGTGTATTTTACATGTTTTTTAAATTTGTATTTTGCATGTTTTTCTCATGTTTTACTGTGTATTTTGCATGTTTTTAATATGTATTTTGCATGGTTTCAAATGTGTATTGCATGTTTGTTTGTTTTTCATTTTGAGAAAACAGACTTTAAAGACGTGTTTTTAAATGTGTATTTTGCATATTTTTAATGTGTATTTTGCATGTTTTTATATGTATTTTCCAAGTTTTTCAATGTGTGTTTTGCATGTTTTTCTCATTTTGAGAAAACAGACTTTAAAGATGTTTTTAATGTGTGTTTTGCATCTTTATTTCATTTCCTCTAGTCTAAAAGACGACATAATATGGAAGCAAAATATCACACCAAAATTAAAAAAAATCACCATATTTCTAGGAACAAAATGCTGTAAAAATTAGGCAAATGATACATAAACAAACCCTTCAGTAAAAATCTGCAAAATATCAATAGAAATAAAACTGTAAAATTTTGTGTATGCAAGTGCAGCAAAAATGGAGAAAAAACATAAGTTTGTGAAAACAGCCTTTAAAGATACGTGCTGTAATTGAAATCTACAGACGCAAACAGATAAAGTGTCATAAAATAAACACTTAAATGTGTGTTTTGGATGCTTTCCTTCCTCTAGTCTGAAAGAAGACAATATCACACCATGTATCAGACAATACTGTCAACAGTCAAAAAAATAAACAAAAAAATCACTGTATTTATAGGAATAAAATGCTATATAAAATTAGGCAAATGATACATAAACTCCTCAGTAAAAATCTTCAGAAAATCGATAGAAATAAAACTGTAAAATTTGGTGTACATAAGTGCTGCTAAAATGGAGAAAAAACTCATTTTGTGAAAACAGCCTTTATAGATACATGCTGTAATTGAAATCTACAGACGCAAACAGATAAAGTGTCATAAAATAAACACTTAAATGTGTGTTTTGGATGCTTTCTGTCCACTAGTCTGAAAGAAGATAAGTTATGGAATATCACACCATAAATCAGAAAAGCCTGAAAAAAACCCCTATATTTTCACCATATGTATGACTAAAATGCTGTATAAATAAATAAACAAACCCTTCAGAAAAAATCTTCAAAATATCAATAGAAATAAAACTGTGAAATTTGGTGTACATAAGTGCTGCTAAAATGGAGAAAAAACTCTGAAAACTCTGAAAACAGCCTTTAAAGATACGTGCTGTAATTGAAATCTACAGACACAAATATATAAAGTGCAATAAAATAAACAAATAAGTGTGTATTTTGCATCCTCAGAACATAGATAGAAATAAAACCATAAAATTTGGTGTAAGTGGCTTTAAAAAAATATGTATTGTAATTGAAATCTACAGATACAAATAGAAAGTGCAGGAAAAAAAAACACAAAAAAACACACAAGATGAATGACATAAACTCGCATGAATAACATTGTAAAATTTGGTGTATGTACATGGAGAAACTGCCTTTAAATATGTATTGCAATTGAAATTTACAGACACAAATAGATAAAGTTCAATAAAATACTGTAAACAAATTAATATGCATTTTGCATGTTTTCTTGCTGCTAGCCTAAAATAACAAAAGTAATGGATGCAAAATATCATGCACACAAAAAAAGTGCTGCTAAAGTAAAAAAATATATATATATATATATATATATTCATTTTGAGAACTACCTATGCAATACAAATCTACAGACCTAAATAGATAAAGTGCAATTAAAAAAACACACTAATGTGCACTTATCTGAAAATTGACCAGTGCATTAAAACACAAGGTTTAGCTTGTAGTGTTTTGCCTTAAAGCAAATAAATAAATAATCCCAGATTTTCCATGTGCATCACATTG
Organism: Garra rufa; assembly: GCF_049309525.1. Taxonomy (NCBI): domain Eukaryota; kingdom Metazoa; phylum Chordata; class Actinopteri; order Cypriniformes; family Cyprinidae; genus Garra; species Garra rufa. The sequence goes on along the minus strand of NC_133368.1, from coordinate 50,564,899 downwards.
CATGTTCTCAGCAGGTGTTTGTCTTTGACCAAAGCATAAGGAAGAGGAAGGGCTGGCATCGATGTCTCACAGTGATAAACTAGCCAAGAACAGCTCAAGAGGATGAGTGACCTTTCCTGACTGCAGAAGGGGCACAACTGGCCGCCGCATGGGGAACAAATGGCAAGGCCAGGAATATGTTGTCATAATGGAGCACTTGAAGGTGCCAGCAGCAGGATGAATCAGTCCTGCGAAACACAGCGTCACTGCCAGCACACAAATAGAAGCAGTTCATGTTCTGACCTGCTAATATGTGCTCAACCACCAAGTTACCTGCAGAGACGGGACGCTTCCCAAATGTGTCCTAATATAACATCTGAATTACTTCAAAAAACGCAGGGGGAAAATATAAAACAATGGGGAAATTTTTAAAATGTTGTTTTCCAGATTTAAGGCATATGTACACAAATTTGCCATATTAATTACCATGTTCTTGTGTTACTGTAAAAAGATTACTCGGCCACACAAAAAAAAAAAAAAAAATTATATATATATATATATATATAATATTAAAATAAAAACATACTAAAAAAGGGACAGAATTATAATGACTTTTTCCTAAAATCTTTTACTCATTATCATTCTGTCATCATATTGTTCCAAACTTGTACAACTAACTATAATAATAGTACATTCTGTCATAGCATATATTAATATAATTTTTTTTCTGTTTTAGTTTTTGTTTAATTTTTTGTAACTTTGTTGTGCTTTTGCATTTGTTTTTTTTATATAATTTGTATATTCATTTCTATAGCTTTAATTGTTCTTTATTTCTGTTTTATAGTAATTTTAGCACTAATTAATGAAGTTTAAAAAAAATTTCCCATCGAATATTTATACTTTATTTCGACTTCATGTCAATTATTTAAATATTATTATTTTTTTCTATTTATTTCTGATTCTACACAATACTTACATAACTAAGCCTGTTTCCGCCACTGAATAAAAAATAAAGTTAATTGCGACTTTTTATCTCACAATTCACAGGTTTTTTTTCCCGCAACTTCAAGTTTACATCTCGTAATTCTGACTTTTTTTCCCCCAGAATTGTCATAT
>NC_133368.1:50544321-50563304 GCF_049309525.1 Garra rufa | reverse complement strand
AAATATATTTTTATCTTCTTTTTTATCATTTGTAAAAAATTAAGAAGTATTACTTTTTTTATATAATTTTATAATTATAATTATTTTATTTACAATTTTTTTAAATAAACTATTAAAAAAAACAGTTAATAAAATATTAAATATTTTGTTTGTTAACTTACACGTTATGTGACCATTAGAAAGAATAATTAAAAAAAAATTAAAAAACGTTAAAATGCAAATGCTTCTTTCAATTATTTAAATATTAATTTTTAAATATTTAACTGAAAATATTTTACGTCAGTGGGGTTCGGCTGACTTTAAAATATTTGGAAATTTCCAACATTTTTGTGCACAGAGATTTCCATGCACATAGAAACGCTTCAAGATGAATTGATAGTTTTGCCAATGCATGAAATGGTGACGAAACTACAGCTTTGAAAGGTTCCAGGTATGTTTTCAACTCACAAAATTACTCAAATGCACAAATGAATGATGCAAATGCCCTTCGTTTCTGTAAAATAGTGCTGCTGTGCAGTTTGCAGGACGTCAGACTCGGACACACGCGCGTCTCTGAGCTTTGAGCGAGTTCTCTGAGGAAAGTGGCAGCCGACTCAGCAAAAACCCAGAGAACGATTTATCGATTCCACAATTCCCACCTGCCCCGCTTTCACGCTTTAACCACTGAATGCAAGGAAAAGGTAAAAGGCTCATCACATGTGAAGAAAACCATTAAAGCAGCAGACACGCTCATCAAATCAGCAATAAACTACATCTGCATTATAACCTCAGCCACAGGAGAAACCTGGTCACGTTTAAGCAGGTTTTAGTCTTTAGTTCTGTGTAAGTAAATGCTGCAGAGTTGCTTTACTATACACTCTTAAAAAGAAAGGTGCTTCAAGATGCCATAGAAGAACCTTTTTTGTCTAAATTGTTCCATAAACAACCTTTAACATTTGAAGAACCTTCTGTTTCACAAAAAGGTTCTTTGTTGTGAAAGAAGATTTGTTTGTTCTTCAGATTATAAAAATATACGAAAGAGATGATTCTTTAAAGAACCTTTGACTGAATGGTTCTTTGGGAACCAAAAATGGTTCTTCTATGGCATGGCTTTTAAAGTGCCTTTATTTTTAAGAGTGCATATTATCAAACTCAGTCTTGTTTTATGTTAATGCACTAAAGAATCAACATAATAACATCAGTGTAGAGCAAGGTATATTTACAGGTTAAACAAAAGTAAATGTAGGACTTTTTAAAAACGTTCTAGGACCAAGTAAAGAAAAGTTAAGGAATAAATTGAATGGAACACAACATGTTAACCAAACAGTTTCTGGTTCACATTGACTTTCATAAAATACAATGGAAGTCAATGGGGACCAACAGCTGTTTGCTTAACCACATTCTTCAAAATATCTTATTTTGTGTTTAACATAAGAAAGAAACTCATACATGCTTAAAACAACGATGACAGAATGATGACAGAAATGTTCAGTCATTTTTGTGCGGCTCAGTCCAAAGATCATATGACCAGATTTTGGAGAAAATTGGACAACATTTGAGGAAGGAGTAGCAAAAAAAAAAAATTTAAATTACTTAAAAATGGCCGACAGACACACCGATGGAAAATGACAAATGTGACATTATCAGAATGGGCATAAATCAGGGAATTAAAAGATATAAAAAAATAAAAATAAAAATTGGACATTGCTTTCTAAATTTATAAGCAAAAAAGTGCATTTTTCATATGTCACGACCCATAGGTGGTGCTGTTCCCAACTTTGGCATGGATCCTCAAAACTGGGTGTTGATTAATTGTATCAAGTTTTGTGTGGACTGATCAAAGTTTGGCCAAAATAGATCCTCTGAAACACTTTCGGGTCGACCTTGTCACCAGTAGGTCAAAAAACTCTGTTCCAATTTAATAATTGGACAAATTTTGAAGGAGGAGTAGTGAAAATAATGAATATTGCACTTTTCATTATGGCCACTACTTTAATGGGGAGAGTCTCAATGTAATGTAAATGTGATCAGCATGAAGAGTGGAATCAGGTGTACTAAGTTTCATTTTTCTACAGTAAAGGGTTCAAAAGTTATAACCATTTGAATAGTGAATATTTGAACTAGTAGTGGTGCTATAGAGTTGGTCTTAGGGACCCCAAAGTTGGTCAGATCACTATCCATGGACATTACTATAAGTGTGCAAATTTTCATCATTTTCCTATGTTTCAAACAGACAACAGCTGTTTGCTTAACAACAATCTTCAAAATATATTTTTTTTGTGTTCAGTTTTTGAGAAGAAAGAAACTCAAATATGTCTGGAACTACTTGACAGAATGATGACAGAAATGTTCATTTTTGACTGAACTATCATTTAAAACAAACTAAAACTGGAAAAAAAAATATGCAATATAGAGCTGCTGCACTGCATTGAGTAAAATTGGTCTTTTGGTTGAACATTTGCATATTCTTTAAAATCATGCCTGTTTGTAATAAACCCTGAGCATGTTTTACAGGATATTGTGTTGCAAAAGAGTAGAGATTCAGCATCCTCTGCTGGCCAAAGAAAAAAAATGCTGCAAAGTTGCTTTACTATATCAAGAAACTCAGTCTTGTTTTATGTTGCTTTATGAATCAACATCTAATAATTGCAGAGTAAAGCCAGATATGTTTATAGAGTTAACAAAGGTAAATGTAAGACTTTAAAACCTTTCTAGGACCAAGTAAAGAAAAGTAAAGAAACACATTGAATGTGTTTGGTAACCAAACAGTTTCTGGTTCTCATTGACTTTCATAAAATACAATGGAAGTCAATGGGGACCAACAGCTATTTGCTTAACTACATTATTCAAAACGTCTTCCTTTGTGCTCAGTTTTTGGGAGGAAAGAAACTCAAACATGTTTGGAACAACTTGACAGAATGATGGATGTTCAAATGTTCATTTTTGAGGGAGCTATCCCTTTAAAACAAACTAAAACTGGGAAAATGGAATAAATATCATGCAAAATAGAGCTGCTGCAAACACTGCAATTAGTGAAAATGGTCTTTTGGTTAAATGTTTGCATCTTCTGTTGGTTTTTAGCAAATCAAGCCTGTTTGTAATGAACTCTGAGCATGTTTTTACAGGATGTCTTGATGCACCAGTCAGTAGAGATTCAGCATCCTCTGCTGGACAAAGAAAAGCACTTCATGCTGAAATGATTCACTGTCAAATTCTTGTTAATGTCAAAGCAAAATGACCAGCATTTTAGTGGAAGCACAGACACATACAACAGCAACTGTGTGTTTTATACACTCTGACTGTCACACAACAGCTTTTTTAACTTCACTAGTTAATTTTAAAGGGTGCTACAGTGTGATGAATTCATTTTTTAAATACATATTCAATTGTGAAAATTATGCACTGCATTTCAAAAGTCTGGAATCTGTAAGAGTTCTCTCTTTTTTTAAACATGTCTTATGCTCATCAAGGTTGAATTTATTTGCTCAGATAACAGAAACATTGTAAGATATTATTATAATTTAAAATAATGGTTTTCTATTTTAATATATTTTAAAATATAATTTATCCCTGTGATGGAAAGATGACTTTTCTTTTTTTGGAACGATTTTCAGGATTCTTTGATGAATTAAAACTTCATAAAGGCCATATTTAATGGTCTTATAATAAAAATAATATACAATACTGTTTAAAAGTTTGCGGTTAGTACATTTTTATCCTTCTTTTTTCTGAAAGAAATTAATTGATAAAAAGTGATAGAAAAAGATTTATATTTTGAATAATGCTGTTCTTTTTAACTTGTTATTCATCAAATACTCCTGAAAAAAAATTCACAGGTTGCAAAAAAACATTTGGCAGCACAACCGTTTCCAGCATTAATAATTCTAATAATAAATCAGTATATTACAATGATTTCTGCAGGATCATTTGACACTTAAGACTGGAGTAACAGCTGATGAAAATTCAGCTTTGCATCACAAAAATAAATTATATTTTAAAGTATATTACAATAAAAAAACATGATTTTATATTGTAATAACATTTCACAATATTACAGTATTTTTCTGTATTTTTAATAAAATAAATATAGCCTTGATGAGCATAATCTTTAAAAAAAAATCTTACTGATCCGGCAATGTATATCACATTTATTATACACACGTAATATTACAAATATAATATATAAATATAATTAAAATTAATATTATATTTCAATATAATACAGTCAATATGTACTTAATTAAATTGTTGGTGCAAAACACAAAGAAAGAACCATCACACATTCTTGTAGAAAGGATTCAGTGACTTATTAAAGCAATAGTTCTGTCACTATTCACTCAACTAATTTAAACAAATCATATAATAAATATATTAGCTCATATACATATTTTGTGTTTGATGCAATTAAGTAGTATAAGACAAAAGGGTGAGTAAATGATGACAAAATGTTCATTTTGGAGCTAATTATTTCTTTAAAGCTCGTGAACAGATGGCAAGGCCTCGAAGACCTTTGTGTTCAACCATCATTTTTGATAAATACTGCACATCTGCGCCTGTTCTGTGTGCCATAATAGAGAAAAGTCTTGATTTGTGCCAGACGTGAACTTCAGAAGACTCTGACTTTGAAACTTCTTGTATCATGAATCATGAAATCAATTCATTATGAGCTAAAACCTTGTGTACAAACACACTCTGCAGGATTTCTTCACCATTTATATCATATTCATGACCGTGTGGTTTATTACTCAAGCTCTGGGGTTCGTTCAGGTCCCTGAACTCAAGCGTGAACAATACCAGCGACTAATAAGGCTCCACTTTTCATTGGATGCTGTTTAAAACACCCAGTCTGCAGGGAATCGTCTACATACAACAGATTAAACTAACGCTGGCACCGAGTTCTTTCCATCTTGTGTATTATTTATTAAAATCATGAAAGGATAGACGTGAGCTTTAACAAGACCATAAAAACGTCACTCACTGAACATTCATCACAGGTTTTCTTGGCGCTCTCTTCGTCCTAATGTTTCGGGGCACACGGCGGGGAAACCGATTTATAGACTCGCTTCATGAAGCCAGCAACACTTTAGTATCAGAACTCCTTAAAACCTCAAACCATAAAATATACATGCTTTAAAAACACACAGTACCGGAGTAAATGAGGCCCAGTGTGATTTTTACATGTTCAGTCTCAGACCACCCAAGAACAACAAGCGACTCTCTTAAGGATTCAAACTCGACTCAAAAAATAAGAACAACTACTTCTGCTTTTCTGAACTTAAAACAATGGATATTATTAATAATACAGCAAGCAGCAAATACGGGGCCAAGCACTAGGAAAGGGAAGCATCAGAACAAGTGCCGCAATGAGTAATTGAAGCCATTTTAAGGTGATTATAGTCAAAATGGGTTAAAAAAAAACAACAACCACTAGTACTACAATATAATCGGTTACCACTTTTGACCACAAGGTGGCACTGTCTCAAAACGTTTTGAATGCTTTCAGGTCATGGTCTCGATGGTACATGCAAAGTTTTGTAATGGTACACCAATGCATTGATCAAAATGTAGCATTTTATATCATAATACTCTATTGTAGTCAATGGCAATTTCATGTTTTGTTTAATCATAGCACCACAATACCACCATTTTTTGTGTGTGTCCTTAGAGTGTGCCCATACATATGTGTGTCAAATTTGGTGACAATATATCATTTTGTTTTGGAGTTATAGACATTTTTCTATTTAAGAAGAGAAAAAATGACCGATGGCTGACTTTGTTCACATTTTTTAGCCATTTACTATTTAAATTTTGGCAATTGGGCATAGAGCCTGCACGCTATGTTTCAGAATTTTCTACGGTGGTTTTGTGTCGATCAGAGTAACAGTTTCTAAGATTTTGGCAAATGTTTTTTAAGCGCTAAAATGCAACGTTGTGCAAATCATACAGCACAACCTGGCATGTTTGGTATCACTGGACTCTGCAAGGATTTAAGAGTCTAAAAAGTTGACTCCAGTGAAAATAAGTCAACCACATCCAAAGTTATAAGCATGTAAATATTTGATTTTATCACTAGGTGGCACTGGCTCGAAACTTCTCAGGCTCCTTCAGGGCATCCTGATGACCCATACCAAGTTTTGTGACGACACGTCAATGCGTTCATAAAATATAGCATTTTACTACAAAATTTAAAATGTCCGACACCCAAAACATGGGAAAATTCGAACATTGAAAGTATCATTCGACTCGGCATGACGCATCGAATCTAAAGAGACCCGTTTTGTGATTTTTGGCCAAACCATTCAGAAGTTATAAGCAAAAATACAAATTTTTCGTTTCTCCTGACCACTAGGTGACACTGTGCCGAAACACTGCAGGTCACCTCAGGTCAAGGTTGTTATACAGTAACACACACCAAGTTTGCTCTCAATACACCAAACTACTGCAGAGATACAGTATAGGCTCACATCCATTTTTGGATGCTTTTCGCAAAATTTGTTTACACGTTATTCGAGAACGGTTCAACTAATAAACTTTACTTCCATAAGTTTTTTCCAGCATCATCTGAAGATGATCTGAGCTCATTTTGGTGAAAATCGGACAAACCGTCTAAGACTAGTTCAAAGTAGTATGTTTTACAAACTATTAAAAATAGTAAAACAAAAATAACTAAACCTTACGATTTTTGAATTTTGGACAACTTGGCATGACCCAGGGATTCAGAGAAAAAAGGAATTTTGATTCTGTGCCTTATGGTTCAAAAGTTATTAGCATAACCATGAGTGAAAATTTGGACAAGTGGTGGCGCTAGAGAGTTTGAGTTAGAGACTCCAAATTTGCTATGGTTAATGTTGAGACTGTCCTCTATTAGTGTGCCAAATTTTACAACTTTCCCACAAGCAGTTCTATTGGCTGCCATAGACTCAAGAGTGAAAGAAGAAACAGAAGAGAATGCCTATGGATACAATAGGTGACCTTTGTGGTCCAGGGTCACATATGGGAACTGACAACCATTGTAGGGAAAAGTGGGGCAAGTTGTCACAATATTATTCTCATGTGAAAATGTTTGCAAGCCAATTTCTGTACAGAAACAAACCTTAATACTGCAAAAACTGCAACTACATACCTAAACATTTCCACTGTTATCCATCTGGTAAAAAAGACAGCTTATTTACACACTTTGACACTAACAGGGGCATGTTGTCACACTGGGGTCAATATTCAATATTTTTTGCACCCTCAGTTGTCCTATCCTAACAAACAAAATTGAACCTTATGACTGGTTTTGTGGTCCAGGGTCACATGCCTGTATGGGACCTGACAACCATTGTAGGGAAAAGTGGGGCAAGTTGTCACAATATTATTCTCATGTGAATATGTTTGCAAGCCAATTTCTGTACAGAAACAAACCTTAATACTGCAAAAGCTGCAACTACATGCCTAAACATTTCCACTCTTATCCATCTTGTAAAAAAGACACAGCTCATTTACACACTTTGACACTAACAGGGGCATGTTGTCACACTGGGGTCAATTAAAGCAGTGCAAAATAAGCTGAAAACTAATGGTAATGAATAAATTATATCAAATTACAAATGTAAAAATTAAACAAATTAAGTTTGAAGGCCAAAATGAAACAAATGGAACAAACCAATGCAATTTACTATACTGCTAAAGAAAACAAGCAAACAAACATGATTTCTTAAATTAAAAAGACTGTATTTTTCTATAAAACTTAGAAAAAAATTGTTTTACAGTGTTGTGTATTCATTTCCTTATGGCTGGTTTTGAGGTCCAGGGTCACATATGAGACCTGACAACCATTGTAGGAAAAAGCGGGGCAAGTTGAAAATATTTTTCTCATGTGAATATGTTTGCAAGCCAATTCCTGTACAGAAACAAACCTTAATACTGCAAACACTTCAACGACATGCCTAAACATTTCCACCGTTATCCATCTGGTAGAAAAGACACAGCTCATTTACACACTTTGACACTAACAGGGGCATGTTGTCACAATGGGGTCACTTAAAGCAGTGCGTTATAAGCAGAAGGACTAACAGTAATGAATAAATTATATCAAATTACAAATGTAAAAATTGAACAGAAATTAAGTTTGAAGGCCATAATGAAACAAATGGAACAAACCAAAACAGTTGCTAAAGAAAACCAAGACACAGCTTATTTGCACACTTTGACACTAACAGGGGCAGGTTGTCACATTGGGGTCAATTAAAGCATTGCAATATAAGCAAAGGGACTAATGGTAATAAATAAATTATATCAAATAACAAATGTAAAAATTGAACAGAAATTAAGTTTGAAGGACAAAATGAAACAAATGGAACAAACCAAAGCAGTTGCTAAAGAAAACCAAGACACAGCTTATTTGCACACTTTGACGTTAACAGGGGCATGTTGTCACATTGGTGTCAATTAGCAGATAGACTAAGGGTAATCAATAAATTATATCAAATTACATATTTAAAACAAATAACAGAAATTAAGTTTGAAGGCCACAATGAAGCAAATGGAACAAACCAAAGAAGTTTACTCTACTAATGAAAACAAGCAAACATGATTTTTTTTATTTTTTTATTTTTTTTATAAAAGACTGCATTTGTCTGTAAAACATACTTCAATCATCTTTGCATTGCTTCGAAAAATCATTTTTACAGTCTTGTGTACCAGGAACTTTACTCAAAATCGTATCATGTGATAACTTACCTGTGTGACAACTAGCCCCGGTCTGTGTAAGCAGTGAAAGTATCACAGATTGACCAAGTGCCCAAATCCCCTCTAAAACCATCAAAAACACACTCAGGCTAGATTAGGTAAACAACAGCAGTGTTTTAATTAAATATTTAGGCCTACCTTCAAACAGTAAACGCGTTAAACGAAGCCATGGACTTCCGGTAACACTTTGCGTGAGTCTTTGAACGAATCGGCGTCACGTTTCTATTTAATCGGCTCATTAAAATCAGACTTCAAGAAAGCTCTACAAAGCATAGTGTCACTAACTTTTCTTGATCACTAGAGGTCAGTGTTTGCATGTCTAATACACTACAGACACTAAAAAACGAACATGAGGGGAAGTTCTTTTGGCTGTAAAAAAACAGCTCGTTTTCTGCCAACACATTGAATAGCTTAAATAGTTTAAAGCAGTCTAATTTTAATTTGCAACAAATACTACAGTTTGCAGAAATAATGGACTACAGTAATAACAAACATGATATTTTTCTCTTTTGTTTGTTTTGGATGTGTTCTGTTATAGCTTCAAGCTCTTCTAAAAGAGTTTAAGAAAAGCACACAAAAACGTTCATTTACTAATTAGATGAGAAACATTTGTGTCAATATTTATATAATGAGACTTTTGATTGCAGATGTTTGCATATTGGCAAAAATGAGCATATCTATTGTTCAGATTTCTTCTAAAACTATAGACACAACTGAGGTAATGGCAGCTTTTCGGAAGGAAAATCTCAGAAACAAGAGATTTCATCTGAATCTCCATTTAATGACATAAGAAAAACAGTTGAGTAATAAGATTTTAATGTGAGCATGTTGCTTTGTGTAACATCATAAGCTACCCTATTTAAAAAGTAATAGATTTAAAATGAATTTATTTTATACTAAGTATAGTTCAAGTCTATTACTGACATATCACTTGAGACTTACTGATATAAAAATTACAATTAAACTTTTTGATTACTGCTTGTGCACAATGCACATCTCTTAATAACACGCCTAAAATACCTTTTAATGCCACTATTGATGAGAACTGTATGATTGACAATCAAATACTTTGAATATAGTATATAGTTTTGAGCAAAAACTTACTTAATTCAAATATATTTTTAACAATATTATTTTTCCGAGCCTGTTTGGCAGATATTTGCTCTAGTTTTAAGCAAAAACGTACTTAATTTTAATATATTATTAACAATATTATTTTTCTGAGTCCATTTGGTTTTAATTAAAAACTTAGTTTTAATATATTATTGACAATACTTTTTTTGAGCCCATTTGGCAGATATTTGTTGTAGTTTTAAGCAATAACTTACTTAATTTTAATATTAACTATTATTTTCCTAAGTCCGTTTGGCAGATATTTGTTGTAGTTTTAAGCAAAAACGTAATCAATTTTAATTTATTATTAAAAATATTATTTTTTCTGAGCCCATTTGGCAAATATTTGTTGTAGTTTTAAGGAAAAACATACTTAGTTTTAATATAATATTGACAATATTATTTTCCTAAGTCCGTTTGGCAGATATTTGTTCTAGTTTTAAGCAAAAACGTACTTAATTTTAATATATTTTTAACAATATTATTTTTTCTGAGCCCATTTGGCAAATATTTGTTGTAGTTTTATGCAAAAACTTAATTAATTTTAATATATTTTTTTACAATATTATTTTTCTGAGTCCAGTTGGTTTTAAGCAAAAACTTACTTAGTTTTAATATATTATTAACAATATTATTTTCCTAAGTCCGTTTGGCAGATATTTGTTCTAGTTTTAAGCAAAAACGTACTTAATTTTAATATATTTTTAACAATATTATTTTTTTCTGAGCCCATTTGGCAAATATTTTTTGTATTTTTATGCAAAAACGTACTTAATTTTAATATGTTTTTAACAATATATTTTTTTCTGAGCCCATTTGGCAAATATTTGTTGTATTTTTAAGGAAAAACTTGCATAATTTTAATATGTTTTTAACAATATTATTTTTTCTGAACCCATTTGGCAATTATTTGTTGTAGTTTTATGCAAAAACATACTTAATTTAAATTTTTTATTAACAATATTATTTTCCTAAGTCCGTTTGGCAGATATTTGTTCTAGTTTTAAGCAAAAACAAACTTAAATTGTAATTTATTATTAACAATAATCTAGTATATAGTACATCTTTAGTTGGACTTAAAGCACAATTAAAGCACAAAATTAGTTGTTCCAATTTAGCAGACTTTAAATATACCAGGTTAGTATAATAAAAATATTTCTATTAAGGTTATAATATGTAAATGTATGAAATAAATGTATTTTAAATACATTTTAGTATATTTATTTTCACTAGTTTTGTAATTAAAATTATATATAGTATATGATTCCAAGAGTCTTAAAATGCAGAAGAAATAATAATACCAGCTCCTGCACCAATTTATTTCACACGAGGAAGCAGAATGCCTCCTATGTTCCTCAAGACAAAATATAGTCTGGATGAAGCCTATCAGATTTCCCTGGAGAGAGACTACTGGAATATCACTATATTGAATTATCTGCAGGGGCCTGAGATGAGAAGGTGGCCAATAACATGGGCTACTTCTTGACCTCGTGAAGCAGTTAATGTCACGCCAGTAAAACGCTAAGATGTTTATCAAGTACTGATGGTGTGCTGAAGCTCATCTGGTGATCCTGGATGAACACCATCACGGCTTATCCACATAAATGACCTTACTTTCTTGTCCAATGTTGCATTTGGATTCAATAAATAGCATAATTGACTTAACATTAACATGTGATTCATAAGTGACATAAGTGATGAGACAAGAAACATTAACAGAGCTGTTTTTGGCATATTATGCAAATGATTTAAGAGTGAATGTGTTAATATTTTAAAATAAAATTAGTATTTGCAAAAGTTTAAATGCACTGTACAAAAAGTTTATTTCTCTAGTTATTTTCTTCTTGCCATTTCTTTGGTACTAATTGTGACATTTATTAGCAATTTTGGAGAGAAAATGGTTTCTACACCAACTATTTTCAGTGTGTTTTACAAGAAAAATCAATTTTATACCTCAGAATTTTAAGTTTAATTCAATGAGTTACTTGCTGGCTCTTTGTAATTAGCCTGTTTGTAAAATTTTCTAAAGATTTTTTTGGGGGAATTATTTTTTTTTGTTTGTTTTTATTTATTCTCTTGAAACGCTTTTAAATTCTAGGCCTCAATCAATTCACAATCACTTAAAAGTTTGAAGTTTACAACTTTTCTTTTCACTTTCTGTAATTTTCAGAATATGGGTCAAAGATGAAAAAGGTTTAAGCATGTTGTTTTTTTAAGTTTAATTTACTTGCATTTTGCTTTTGCTTTTCTGAGCAAAAAATAATCATACATTTTTCTTAATTTACAGAAGAAACCCACTAAAATGTCATTCAGTGTAACAATCATGTCAGGCATATTTACAACAAAAATCAATTTATGGCATATTAAAAGACAAATTACTTTCACCCCAAATACTAATTAGTTGTAATTCTATGTTTTTAAAATGTGCCACTATCCTAGGTTTTGCCCATTTGTCAGTAAGATTTTTTTACTAATTTAAAACACAATACAATTTAATATGCTCCCATATTCTTTTATATATTTTAATATGTACAAGTGCGAATAAGATGTTGTTTAAATTTTTACATAAATATCGTGTTACACTGAATGACAATCTAAAATTAATTCAACCAAATTTGTGACATTTTATTCTCTAAAAACTTTAAATTAGACACTTTACTTACATTTAAATGTGATTTCTATCGACATAAAATCACTCTTGTAAATGTATTTTGACGTGGACATCTTAATGTCATTTAACCCATTTAAGAAAATAAAAAAGTGATCGTGCATTGATCAAGGGTGGCCTCGCTCCATGATTGCAACGATTTTAATAAATAAATCACACGACTACTAGTCCCGCTTCTCTCCACGTTTTGTTTCAAGAAATAAATCATGATTTTAACCTCAAGCTAAACACAGAAGACGAAAAACTCTGCCTGTCCCACAATAAACACAGAACATAACAGGTCTACACTCTTAAAACATAAAGCTTTCAAAATGATGTTTTTGCAGTGATGCCATAGAAGAACCATTTTTGGTTCCCCAAAGAGCCTTTCAGTGAACAGTTCTTAATATAACCATTTTTAAGAACATTTAAAAAGAAACTTTTTCGACTATAAAGAACCTTTTCTGCATAGATGTTCAAGGTTCTTTATCTCCATCAATGCCAATAAAGAACCTTTATTTTTAAGAGTGTATTAAGCTCAGAGATGGTTAGGGCCAGTTATGGATCACATGTTTCAGATTGATTACATCTTTCCCCTGTATCCAGTGTTTCCTTACGCTAAATCCCAATTTGTTCCACTCAAAAGGTCTAAACCAAACTTTCAACTCAAATTGTCATTTTTTAATTGACTGTTTATCTACTGCGGCGAGTGGCCGTATCCGTCTTCTCTTGAAGAGCTCTTGATTGTCACATTAAGTTATTTAAATGGCCTTCTAGAGAGCAGGACCTGGAATGGAACAATATTCTTTGGCTTTGCTTCCCTGGCTCCAGCGCTTCTCATTTATTTTTATGCGGAGCGGGACAGCGCCTTGGCAATTTTCCACTGTGAAGGTAATCCAGAGGAGCCCGACTACCGAAGCCGTACAATGAATCAGTCCATTACAGTTCAATAAAAGTGCACAATTGCCTCTTCTGCTCCACTTGGCTGTGACAGCACTTAGAGGGCCTGTGATGGTGGGCTTGTTCAATGAAACAAAGTTGTTTTGTTTTCTTGAGACAATATAGTGAAATAATGAAATGAGTTACTTAAAGCACAAGATCTTCATTATAACCTCAGGTATGTGAAAGAGATCCAGAGGGGAAACTGTAAATGTCTTGACTCTTTTAGTCACACTGTAGTCCAGAAATTGCAAACATGGTTCTGTGCAGACTTTCAAGGACATGTTGAGTTGACAAACATTTTTTGAAGTAATTCATAGCCTAAGAAATCTTATTAAGTTGTCCTGAGAAAGCCAACTTACTGAAATGCTATTTAAACATACAGTTATTATTCTTCAGAGACTAAATTTCTGACTGTAACTCCTCCCAGAGCTTTAAATCTACAAACTCCAAACTCAGCCCAGATGATAACTAGACAATATTTTGCTGAGTGTGTTTTGAGATTGTAACTTGGTCACAAGGCATAATATCAATGCAACTTATCAAAAAAATCTAGCAATTTCTTTCACTTTAAATTGAAAATAAAATATTGTAGTGAATTTTCACACCTGCCATTTCCCTTGCTAATACTGCCTATTTAAGCCCTGTGTTTTCACTCTCTCATTGTAAAGTCTTGTTTGTGTTGTGCTGCATTTCTGAGCACTCTCTCTAGTTACCAATGCTATGGTTTTGATCTTGCCTGGTTTCCTGGATTTCACTGTTTGCCTGTGTTTTGGATTGTGATTGTGGATTACCCTTATTAAAGCTGTGTTTGGATCTTCAACCCAACCCTTAGAGCACATTGTGACACAAATACACCATTTAATTTTTAAAATAATGTGTTATTTTATATTATTGTTCAAATCATCCCGGGTGTCATATCAGATATCTCTGGAAAAGATAAAAATATTCATATTTTCACAGATCATCACAGAATTAAACAGTGTAAAATACAGAGAATAAAGTGGAGCTGAATTATTGCCTATTGAATATTGAAATATATTCTACAATTACACAGATGAGGCATTTTACTAAACATTTGCCATTTTAAAAGATTTAAATAATATACTCACGGTAGAATAATCTCTCCAGTTTATAATGTGGATCATCTTTCAGATCAGAGAGTAACTTCACATCAGAATCTCCCAGATTATTCAGAGTCAGGTGTCTCAGGTGTGAGGGGTTTGATCTCAGAGCTGAAGCCAGAGCAGCACAACCTTTATCTGTGACACCACAACTCCACAACCTGTAGAAAACAATGACATAATCCGTCTGGAGAAACAGTCACTTGCTCCTCTAATAAACACCTACAGGAGGACATTTGCTTGATGACATGTTCTCCATTACATCTAATTTATTAACTCTTGTGATCAAACACATCATTGTGTCATGTTTGGCAGCTTATAAACTGAACAGAAATAACACAATGAGCTCATGGCATTTGGCTCATGATCAAAAGTAAGAGGAAAACAAACTCTTACACAGAGATGAGCAGGTGAAAGAGTATTCATCAAACTAGCAGAAGCAACTGAAGCTCCAGTAAATGTTTGGTGGTAATATTAGGTTCACTGGAAAATTAAGTAAATATAATTCCTCAATTAGCCTTTGTAAAGAAACCTCATTGCTTGACTGGCTACTCTCTGCTGTCTCAGAAGATGACATTTTTGTCCTGTGTCGGCCACTGTAGCTTCTCTATGTGCAATTCACAATCTTACCACTAGATGCTGCTAAAATTTAAACACTGCAACTGTAACAGCTCCCACTCTCTGTAGTGAAGCAGTTATTGACTATTTTTCCTGTAAGTGCTTTCCAGCATTTCAGCAATAAATATGAATGCAAATTACAGCAAAGTGCATCAGCTATCGTACGGTGTTCAGCAGTGGTCAAAAAGGATTTAAACGTGACTTTTGAATCAATTTCTTCTTGAAAACAGCAGAGATATGAATTTGGACGGCAATTAAGTGACCACACAACCTTAGTGTTTGTCAAAAAAAATCTTACCACAGTTTACAATGTGTTTACAATGTGGGGACTCAGTGACTCTCAGTCCTGCAGTATCATGTTACTGAGGAGCAGCTCGTGTGTTCAATCATGTACAGCTCAATCAGCTGAACTCACAGCATCAGAAAGAGGCTAAACACTTCAAACATACTGTACATTGTGTTTCATGTGTGAGAGTCAAATATGATCTTACCACAGTTTCTCCAGTTTACAGTTAGGATCCTCCAGTCCAGCAGATAGCAGCTTCACTCCAGCATCTCCTATTTTATTCCTATTTAGACTCAGATGTCTCAGGTTTGAGGGGTTTGATCTCAGAGCTGAAGCCAGAGCAGCACAACCTTTCTCTGTGACGCCACAATAACTCAACCTGTAGAGAACAATGACACACTCTTCACTCTCTTAGATCAGTTTAAATGAAGGTAAAAGTGTAGCATAACTCGAGAGCTAGCTGATCTGAATTTGAGAACTTGTCATATTAATATTCATATTTGTAAGTTGAATTTTACGCTCACAGCTCTGATGTGAAAAGTTTCAAAACTTAGCTCTATGACTTTTGCTACTCCTTTTGAGATATTCCTGTTGCAAAACACACTTGTGTGCTTGTAAATGCACATGTGTGCGAGCAGAACTGGGGGCGGAATAAAGCCATTTTATTGGTCAATGCCTGACCAGTAAATTGAATCGATCCTTTGTGCAATGATGTAATGCAACAGCAGTTCATACAGTAATGCCATTTCAATAGATGCAATAGATTCAATTTCTTTTCATAATTAAATGGTCTGTATTACTTCCCGGTTCTTATGGCAAAAAAAAAAAATATAATATTACATTGTGAAATATAAAGAATATTAAATGTGGTAGCTCTGCTTAATGTTTCTACTAAAAACTGTTTGCCTGGAAGCAATGTTGCCAGTTGTGTATGCATGCTTACGACACATAATATAAAATGCAAAAATATCTCTGTGACCTAATAAAATATTTGTAATCTATGCTATTCTGTTGTCCTCAGTTTCATGTTTAATTTGCAAGATGCCCGCCCAGGTATCAAAGGTAGACTTGAGGTAAAAGCATGCAAGGACATGAAAAAACCTAACATTATCCGTTCTTTCACCATGTGATGCACTGTGGACCTGGATAAACATCAGTTTGACACATATCACTATTATGTATAGATTGTCCAACACAAACCTATTTCAATGATTAAATGTGCTGGTCTATTCCATAGGAAGTAAAATAAATACTAGAGTCTAGTTGTAAAAGACGCTAATGTGCCTTCTAAAAATCAAAACAATTAAGACACCTACAGGTATGTGTCACAGTCTGGCTGGGTTGAGGAGTGGAGATGGAGGAGGAGAACCGGAGTAAATGAATAAATAAAGTTTATTAAACAAAACACTGAAAATGATAACAAACAAACAAACAAAAACCGGGGGCAAGAAATGAGCACATGTAACATTAACAATGGACAGCAGGGAGTGATTAGACACAGACTAAAATACAGAGAAACGGGGGCGTGGTAACAAACGAGATAACAAGATGACGAGGGGGAAATACAAATATGGGCAAGACAAAACCAACTAAGACTAAACCAAAAGGGGGAGACAAGGACTAAACCATAAGGACTAGAAACAGAGGGGGGAAAACACTGGGAGAACAGAACAAAACAGAGACATAATCCTGACAGTATGTGCCAAAACATTTGAATATCTATTTATTTCAATAATTTGTTTCAAAACTTGTATGAAACTTGTATGTTATATTAGTTCACTACACACAGTGAAATATTTCAAGCGTTTATTTGTTTCAATTTTAATGACTAAAAACCCCCACAAAATAAGAATATCATGACAAAGTTCAACATTGTAGGCTCCCTGTGTCCCAATCTAGTCAGCTAATTAACGAACGGCTAATTATCAAAACAACTGCAAAGGTTTCCTCAGCCTCATGGGGAACACTGCTGACTTGACAGTTGTGCAGAAGACCATCATTGACACCCTCCATAAGGCAATTGCAAAAGAAGCTGGATGCTCACAGAGCGCAGTATCGAAGTATATTAACAGAGTATTAAGAGGAAGGGAAAAATGTGGCCGGAAAAGGTGCACAAGTGACAGGGATGACCATAGCCTTGAGAGGATTATCAAACAAGGGCGGTTCAGAAATCTGGGGGAGCTTCATAAGGAGTGGACTGAGACTGGTGTCAGTGCATCAAGAACCACCACATACAGACGTCTGCATGACATGGCAAAAACAACGTCAGAAGCATCTGTGCTGGGCTAAGAAGAAAAAGTACTGGTCTGTTGCCCAGTGGTCCTAAATCCTGTTTTCAGATGAAAGCAAATTTTGCATTTAATTTGGAAATCAAGTCCAAGATTATGAAGGAAGACTGGAGAGGCACAAAAGTCAAGCTGCACGAAGTCCAGTGTGAAGTTTCCACAGTCAGTGATGGTTTGGGGAGCCATGTCATCTGCTGGTGTGAGTCCATTGTCTTTTATCAAGTCCACAGTCAACGCAGCTGTCTAAAAGGACATTTTAGAGCACTTCATGCTTCCTGCTGCCGACAAGCTTTTTGGAGATGATTTAATTTTCCAGCAGGATTTGGCACCTGCCCACAAAGCCAAAACTACCAGTACCTGGTTTATTAGCCATGGAAAAACTGTACTTGAATGACCAGCAAACTCGCCTGACTTAAACCCCCATTGAAAATCTATGGGGTATTGTCAAAATCATAACACCTCAACTGTGTCAAAGGCTGATCGCCTCCATGCCACGCCATGCTCAATTAGTGCAAAAGGAGGCCCAACAAAGTACTGAGGATATAATACAGTAATTATCACACCTTTTAGAAGGCCAACATGTGTTTAATATCCTTTTTTATTGGTCACATGAAATATTCTAATTTTGTGAAATATTGGATTTTTTTGTCTTTAATCCATAATCAACAAAATTTAAGCAATAAAGACTTGAAATATTTCACTTTGTGTGTACTGAACTAATATAACATACAAGTTTCACTATTTGAAACAAATTATTGAAATAAATGGACTTTCCTTCGATATTCAAGATTTTTTTGGCACATACCTGTATATGTTTTAAATTAATAAAATAATTAATATTTGATTTTGCCATTTTAATGTTTAATGTTAGCATAGCTCTGCACAACTCATATGGTTTTCATTTTTTTTGTGTGTAGGTCTTAAAACCTTTTTAAATACCCTGTAAATAGAGAAATGATGACTGACATTTCGACTCCTATCCAATAACTGTATTTTAAAAAAAGAGCTTTTCTTACCAGAAATCTGAAGAGTGCCTGAAGGGCTACCAATGGTTTTGAAATTTTGCAAGCCCTGCACACCTTTCTCAATACCAAATACTATTAATTACTACTGCTTTATATATATATATATATATATATATATATAATATATATATATATATAATAAATATATATATATATATATATATATATATATATATATATATATATATATATATATATATATATATATATATATATATATATTATATATATATT